>NC_135550.1:11798407-12050907 GCF_964340395.1 Glandiceps talaboti | reverse complement strand
TTACATGTAGATATCAATCTATAACATACAATACATGTATACTTAAACTACACCAAACCAGCTAAACTGAACTTCAATTATGACAAATCCAATAAAATTCCAAATTATCTGTCATATTATCAACAAACTGTCATTGTGTGTGAGTAACATCTCTCATGAGTGTTTCTCAAGTTGGGTTATTTCTTGTATGAATTCTGTAACTTCTTTGTTTATTTTCAAGTATGTATTCTCTGAAATGCTATACATATATATAATTGTATATGGTGCTGCATGTGTCCAACACCATATATGGCTTACAAGTGGTACAGGTGTCCAACACCATGTATAGCTTACAAGTGGTACAGGTGTCCAACACCATGTATAGCTTACAAGTGGTACAGGTGTCCAACACCATGTATAGCTTACAAGTGGTACAGGTGTCCAACACCATGCATGGCTTACAAGTGGTACAGGTGTCCAATACCATGTATGGCGTACAAGTGGTACAGGTGTCCAACACCATGTATGGCTTACAAGTGGTACAGGTGTCCAACACCGTGCATGGCTTACAAGTGGTACAGGTGTCCAATACCATGCATGGCTTACAAGTGGTACAAGTGTCCAACACCATCTATGGCTTACAAGTGGTGCAGGTGTCTAACACCATGTATGGCGTACATGTGGTGCAGGTGTCCAACACCATGTATGGCTTACAAGTGGTGCATGTGTCCAACATCATGCATGGCTTACAAGTGGTACAGGTGTCCAACACCATGTATGGCTTACAAGTGGTGCATGTGTCCAACATCATGCATGGCTTACAAGTGGTACAGGTGTCCAACACCATGTATGGCTTACAAGTGGTACAGGTGTCCAACATCATGCATGGCTTACAAGTGGTACAGGTGTCCAACACCATGTATGGCTTACAAGTGGTACAGGTGTTCAACACCATGTATGGCTTACAAGTGGTACAGGTGTCCAACACCATGTATGGCTTACAAGTGGTACAGGTGTCCAACACCATATATGGCTTACAAGTGGTACAGGTGTCCAACACCATGTGTGGCTTACAAGTGGTACAGGTGTCCAACACCATATATGGCTTACAAGTGGTACAGGTGTCCAACACCATATATGGCTTACAAGTGGTACAGGTGTCCAACACCATGTGTGGCTTACAAGTGGTGCAGGTGTCCAACACCATATATGGCTTACAAGTGGTACAGGTGTCCAACACCTTGTATGGCTTACAAGTGGTACAGGTGTCCAACACCATCTATGGCTTACAAGTGGTACAGGTGTCCAACACCATGTGTGGCTTACAAGTGGTACAGGTGTCCAACACCATGTATGGCTTACAAGTGGTACAGGTGTCCAACACCATGTGTGGCTTACAAGTGGTACAGGTGTCCAACACCATGTATGGCTTACAAGTGGTACAGGTGTCCAACACCATGTGTGGCTTACAAGTGGTACAGGTGTCCAACACCATCTATGGCTTACAAGTGGTACAGGTGTCCAACACCATGTATGGCTTACAAGTGGTACAGGTGTCCAACACCATCTATGGCTTACAAGTGGTACAGGTGTCCAACACCATCTATGGCTTACAAGTGGTACAGGTGTCCAACACCATCTATGGCTTACAAGTGGTACAGGTGTCCAACACCATCTATGGCTTACAAGTGGTACAGGTGTCCAACACCATCTATGGCTTACAAGTGGTACAGGTGTCCAACACCATGTGTGGCTTACAAGTGGTACAGGTGTCCAACACAAATGCATGGCTTACAAGTGGTACAGGTGTCCAACATCGTGTGTGGCTTACAAGTGGTACAGGTGTCCAACATCGTGTATGGCTTACAAGTGGTACAGGTGTCCAACACCATGTATAGCTTACAAGTGGTACAGGTGTCCAACACCACGTGAGGCTTACAAGTGGTGCAGGTGTCCAACACCGTGTGAGGCTTACAAGTGGTACAGGTGTCCAACACCATATATGGCTTACAAGTGGCACAGGTGTCCAACACCATTTGAGTTTGTGCAATAGTTTAAAGTGGACATATGGATGAGGATTGGGTATTGATTTTTGGATTTTGGATTTATAATTTTATCTTTGTTTCCTACTCGAAAATCAGTGTGAAACAACTTATGGCAAGTCATTGTTTGTAACTCAATAAATTGCAAAATATTAGTAAATGTGTAAAATGTTTATCATTGTACGTACAATAACAAACATTTTACACATTTGTTAGCTTTTTGCAATGTATTGAAGTTACAAACACAGACTTGTACTTTGTGTTTTCACACTAATTTTTCAAATAGCAATCCATAGTAAAATTGTTTTATATAAATTAAAAATCCAAAATAAATACCAAATCCTAATCCAAATGGCCACTTTCAGTTAGTTTTAATGGTGTGTACAATAAATTGAATATTTTCACTGTACAGGTAATACATACAATGTATTATGTCTAGTATGGAGATTTTCAAGCAAGCCTATTTTGTAAGGGAATCTGTTGTATCTACAATCTACATTTATATTTACACTTTTATGTTCAAATGTTGATCTAGAATAGGAAATATTACAAATAGATATAACGATGGTTGAATTTGGTGTTACAGTTTGATTTAGTTTTTTATTGTATGTACAATTAATTGTCAACATTTTCTTGTGGTACATATTATGTGAATTGTCTAAATAGATTTTCAAAGCAAACATTTTGCTGTAGCGATATATACAAAGGACCTGGACTTCATCTGTCAATCAATGCCAAATTTGAGTACTTTACATTACATTTACAAAGTAGAGCATGAAATTTATCCGTTGCATGTTGAAATCACTTAATAGCCACAGTTGGAAGTAGTGAAACGATATATCTCAACATACATGTACCCTCCAGCTATCGTCTTACAACGATGTTACATAAATGTAGCAATGTAATGTAACCGCCAGCTATCAACTTCCAACAACATTACACAAATATAACAATATGTTAAACCGCCTGTCATCAATACATGTATCAATGCAAGTAACCTGCAGCCATCAACTTCCGACAACCTTACACAATTATAGCAATATATGTTGTCCTTCAACTTCCTTCAACAATGTAAACACCAGTCATCAGCTTTAAAAAAAAACAAAAAAAACATTCAAATATAATTTATGAACACATTGCTATGATTTGATCAGCCCTGAATCCTATATTTTGATGGCTAGTTATCTTTATCCAGATATTATTCAATTTATTTCTTCATTCATTGCTGCAGGTTACTTGCATCGAGGAATATACAAGTGCTTTGTCACTGTGAGTCACTAGACGAGTAGTGACAAAACCCTTAGATCACAAGTATTTTCAGGCTGAATAAAGAAAAATATTGGAGAATATACATAATTATACCATCGGCAGTAATATCAAAGAAAAAATTGGGGAAAGTAATGACAATTTTGAATGTTTCGGCTCATATTTCCGCAAAACCAATGACGTAGACAAGCGTTGTTGTGACACAGACTGACCAGGGTATGAAATTCCATATTTCGTATTTGTTCAACTTGGCTTGTGCATGATACTATTCCGTGATAGTTTTTGTCATTCAGCTAGTAAGGAAAATAAGAATGACATAAAGGACCTGCATCTTTAAAGTGACAAAAACAAACCTACATGTATGTCCTAACGATTAAAAGGAAGATATTGGAAAATAAATAACATCATCATACGAGTGCAAGCATAATTTATAGAAAAATTAGGAAGAATAATTTACTATTTTCAATTTCTAACCTTGACCTCGAACATATTGATTGATATTTTGAGGAGGCTAGTGTTATCATTATGTTGTATGACCAGGGTAATACTCCCGTATTTTTGTTCAAACTTGTTATAAGTTGGCTTGCATTTGGCATGATGTATGCTGTTGATTTTTGAAGAAGAAAAATGTTCCTGTTCTGACTATATTCACTGCTTATGCTAGAATTGTTTCACTTCAATTTATAAATAGAATTATTTTTGTAAATTTTGTTTCAAAAAGTGACTAGTGTGTAAACTAAGGTTTTAATTGTATTTGTCTAAGTAATTGACATGGGCACTATTTCACAAATGTAATCGATAAGAAAGGGGGTCAGAAATGTATGGATCTGAGGCTAATGTTGAGTATAGAATTGTTATTAATTGGTTGCCATGCAAACATACTTTTCTGTAATGACAGCATCTCATTCAGAGTGATAACCAAGATTAAACTATTTACTGCATTTGCTATCGGTAATGTAATCTATTTTTATGGTTTTAAAATGTTGCAAAAATACTTTTTTTGTTTTTAAGACTGTCGTTTAAGTAAAGACTCCATTTAAAGTAATGGCAATGATTTGCTTTTTAGAATGATAGGACAACCCTATTATTTGATATAAATCATGTGATGTCCAACAATTTAAGTTACAATCAGATGCAACATTCATGTTTATAGAAGGGTTCGATAAATCTTTTGTTGTGCAGTGTTGTAGACTGTAGCATCTTTCTCATTTAACAGAAACACTTTGATATTTAAAGTATGTAGCGAGTGAAATAGTAGTGGGGAATTTTTCAAAAAGTAGACTGTTCATACTACTCTTAGAAGTAATAACGGGTTTAAATCATTGTGTCTCCTGATAATTGACTGCACATCCAACTAATCATGCATGGAGGAAACCAAATACAAAAATCAATAATTACTTCAAACGAGAAGGCACTTTGTAGAGAGCGCATAACTCTGCTAAAACACCAGGACGAATCTCCCAGTGTAAAGGTAATCCCTGGCAGAATATGACATTTTAGTTACCCTGGTAACCATACACTTCTAGGCCTGTCACAAGATTCGTTATTCACTAAACCTATGGATACATGTAATTTATACGCTACTTTCACTTATTTCGAAAATAGGTCTGATTTTCGTGAAGTTTGATTTTTATTTGGTTGCCATGGTAACCTCTTTATCCAATTTTCATGCTACCATTTGATTCAACACAAACTCAGTGCTATATGGCATTCGTGTGTCACTATAACACAGTTTGGCAAAGAGGTTGAATTCCGTATATTTCACATTTTGATGATATTTCACTTGCATGTATGAAGTTTTTTTTATGTGTTTTATTCAAAGAGACATAAATGTATCAAACCGAAAGACTCCAAAATAATTTGTTATCCATGGTATCTTTGTGATTTGGGAATTAGGGAATCAGTAAATTTATGAAGACCACTTTTTTCCTAAAAACTGGCAAACATTGTGTTTCAAATCTATCAACACTTGCATGAACCTCTGTTGATGTGTCAGGTGGAAGTTATATGCCATGGCAATATGATGTATTAAAGTGACTCACTGTCTCCAATCAATCATTTTCAGTGTAGAAATTTTCAATGACAAAATGTCACGCAATGCATATAATAGATAACTGAATTTTGTTATATGTGTGTGTGTCCTTCACTTTAAAATAAATGACACATACATGCATGAGTTTCAATAAACAACATTAAATGACAGTTCCGTTATTTCCATCAATGCATTCTTCACAAAGTTGTTCTAGGTGTCAAAATCGAAGATAAAATTCGATCAAGCGTGGTTTTTGTCTGTGAAAAATGAAGATAAAATTCATCAACTAGATAAAATCCAAGAAAATGAAGAATTTCCATTAACATGTGGCCTTTAGAGTTTATTAGACAGTAACAGTACCTTAGAAGTTGACAATAATGGTGCCATTTTGTACGTAATGGGATGTTTTTTTGAAAGTTGGAAGTGCTTAGAAAGTAAAGTGCCTCCTTAGCCCATCGATTTGAAAGCAGTTTTAAGTGTATGGCCATTGAAATGTCACAGGAAAAGTCACTTGTGTCCATTCAATGAAAATGTGTAGTCTTGTCACCATTGACTTCTTCTCTTTGTCATTAAAAGACTGAAAATGCTAACATGTGTCACAATAAGACATATTGAACTTAATACAGCAGACACTTTGTACAATCCGAGAGTGGCGCAGTGCTAGACTGTGTCTTGATAAGGTTTTTCATAGAGAATTCTGATTTATCTGAGCTAGAATACTGTAAACCTACTAGATATTTTTGCCTCCAGAAAATTTTGTGATTTTGCAGTCTTCAACTATTGTTTTTAAGGTTCTAACTTCATTATATCAACCCTCCCCACCCACTACATTAGGGTGTCCTTATTTTTTTATTATTTTTTTCTCATTACTTTTTCATGGCAACTCTGGGTTGGTTGGTCGATTGATTTTAAAAAAATCATCTTCATGTTTCTCTGTCTCTCATTTTCCTCTTCTCTATCTTCTTTTTATTGGAATCCTGGTAACAAACCCTTTTCGAGGCAGAGTTTCTCTACACAATTGGCATGTTCTCAGCACCCTACTTGAATACCTTACATCATGAAAGAATTGCTCTGTTCACGAACAAATGTCGTCATCACCACCACCACCATGACTGTAGATGACGTCGACAGTCCAGACACTTGCTTTATTCTAGCCAGAGAGGGCGCTGTTCCACAAAATATTAAGGATGGGCGAAAATAAAAATATTTTTTTTAAACACATTTAGATAGAGCTGACTATTTGGGTAATGAGAAACAGGAAAAAAAATAGGGTCATACTTAGCTACAACACAAAACTACAAATTATCATCGGAATCTGATTACACTTTTTTACAGTCATTGAGTCAATCAGATCAAAACAGAAAGTCAAAACAAAGTACATAGAAAAGGTAGAATTGTATGATATTAGATTGTTATAGCCAAAAGTCATATTAAATGACATGAATATTTGGTGTAGCCATCAGCTTGAATCAATACTGCATATTATATCTAACATGAAAAGCAAAGATTACTCGTGGCCATGATTGGCGTCGTGATACAAAGTGCATTGTTCGTATTCAAAAATGAAACATATAGCTACAGGCCATATTCACTTTTTGTCAGTTATTGATTAGTAAACATCTTGTTGCTAGCATTAAGTATTTCACTGGTTTAGAATTGTGTGTGCGTGTGCGTGTGCGTGTGTGTGTGTGTGTGTGTGTATGTATGTATGTATATGTATGTATATGTATGTATGTATGTATGTATGTATATATGTATGTGTATGTATGCGTATGTATGTATGTATGCATGTGTATCTGCATGTGTATGAGCATCTGTGTGTGCTTATGTGTCTGTGTCTGTGTCTGTGTCTGTGTCTGTGTGGAGATATATGAATTCATGTACATGTATCATAAAATTGCAAGTTTAGTTGTTAACTATTATAATAAATGCACTCTTCATCTTAACTGCATAAAAGAAGGCTACACCTAAACTAGACACTCACATATGAAAAAAAAAATTAAATTTTTAAAAAAATCTACGTACCCCCACCTATTCTAAAATTGAATGTAATCGGAACGCACAATTTTTTTATTTACTCCTAAGTAAAAATGAGTCTTTAGCAAAAATGTCCAGGTTCACAGTGCATTATTCAGTGCAACCAATACTTGAGTTGTGATGTCTTTTTACTCTTCTTAAGGTGTTGAGAAGAAAGGTTAGCTTGAAAAAAAATATGTTCATTATCAATCAATTATGACCAGTTGTAAGTCAGTGCCATTGGCGATCTTGTCGTGTTAGAATGGCAAATAAATTATTAATGAGATCACGAAGTCTAAGTGAAAACTGAGAGTTTGCTGATTACATTTTAATGTGTAGTATAATATATTATAATTTACAAAAGAAATATGGGACTATGGAGGATTATATCATATACATCTCATTATATTACATAGAGTAATCTTGTACACATTATATTTTCATTATTTTTACCCTAATACATTGTACCGTATAATACCTATCGAGCCATCCATCATAACTGGCACAACTCGGTCCAGTCACTTTTTTACTCTAATAAACGAACTGAAGGGTAGATAATGAGGTTTATAGCATCCTATCTGCTAGATTATTTGCGAGTTTTTTTTTTCTAAATTAAGTTTTACCTTTCTCAGTCAGTCACGGTGCTTTATTAAGTGGGTTTATATTATAGTTCTAATGACGGCAATATAAATTGTGAATTTCAGGAATTGCAGATTTGACGCACGCAACGTTGTAACTCTGGTGTATGTTCTATATAAAGTGTCGTAGATAATGTCAGCGGTATAAATTGTCAATTAGGAATTATGCTTCTAGATTTAACACATGCAGCGGCGTTCCTGTGAACTATGTCCAGTATGTGATCATTAATGTATACTTGTCAAAGTTGTGTCAGCAGTAAATCGTGAAATTAGGAATTATAGATCAGAACGCATGCAGCGGCATTCCACCAAACTGTGTGCAGTATGTGTATTGTACTTATCGAGGTTGTGTCGGCAATATAAATTATGAACTAGGATTTGTAGATTGAACACATGCAGCGGCGTTCCACCAAACTGTGTGCAGTATGTTTATTGTACTTATCGAGGTTGTGTCGGCAATATAAATTATGAACTAGGATTTGTAGATTGAACACATGCAGCGGCGTTCCTCTAAAACTGTGTGTAGTATGTGTATTGTACTTTATCAAAGTTGTATAAATTGTGAATTAGGAATTTATTCGCACATGCAGCAGTTTGTCCCATTTTAACTGTGTGCAGTATATTGCTATACTTATCAAAGCTATGTCGGCAGTAAATTATGAATTAGGAATTATAGATCTAACACATGCAGCAGTGTTCCACTCTACTTCTGTGCAATGTACTGACTAATGATACCAGTGCTTGTATGTCCTTTATCATGGTATACAGTTGGAATGAACTGATAGTGAACCAAATTGAAAATGATAAAGGCTGCCGTAATATTAATAACAAGTGATTTACTGTTGGCTATTCTATTCATTCTGTTGCCATGTCAACTAGTTTACTATTGTGTAGTCCATCCATATTGCTGCCATGACAAGTTTACTATTGTGTAGTCCACCCATGCTGTTGTCATGACAACAGTTCACTTGAGTTGTCTAGTCCATTGATTATGTAACTACTGCCTTGACAACAGTTTAATGTTGTGGAGTTTACCTATACTGCTGCCATGACAACAATGTACTATTGACTAGTCCATTGATACTGCTACCATGACAACAGTTTAGTATTATGAAGTTTACCTATACTGCTGCCATGACAACAATGTACTATTGACTAGTCCATTGATACTGCTACCATGACAATAGTTTAGTATTATGAAGTTTACCCATACTGCTGCCATGACAACAGTTTAGTGTTGTGAAGTTTACCATACTGCTGCCATGACAACAGTTTACTATTGTCTAGTCCATCACACTGTTGCTATGTCAACAGTTTAAATAGTGTTGTGAAATTTAGCCATACTGCTGCCATGACAACAGTTTAGTATTGTGAAGTGTACTCATACTGCCGCCATGACAACAGTTTACTATTGTCTAGTCCATTGATACGGTTGCTATGTCAACAGTTTAAATAGTGTTGTGTAGTCTATCCATACTGCTGCCATGACAGCCATTTACTATATTTTGTGCAGTCTATCCATACTGCTGCCATATCAACAGTTTAGTTTACCCATACCACTGTCATGACAACAATTTATTGCGCAATCCAACCATACTGCTGTCATGTGGCAACACTTCACTACACTGTTCAGTCAATACCAACTATTATACAGTCACTGCAATCTGCTCTACTACAAGATGAAGTATGTAGTAATATAAACATAGTTTCTATTCCCCATAATTCCACCATGGTTATAACACTCAGGAATAATAGAATCTGCAATAACTGTCACAAATATTCAATTTCAATAAAACACCTACGGGTGAATCACACCATTTGTGTAAAAAACCCATAGAAATAACATTTAGCTGGAAGTTCAATATTAGTATACACTTCATTCCTGTTGGGCTTCCTAAAGCATGCAGTGAGATTACAATTTGTGAGTTTCTTTCTATAAGCACTATGTCAAAATGTTGGAATTAAGCAGCATATCAGTCGTAATAGTTTGTATGGATTTATCTAATAACTTCTGCAAACAAAGATGAATGTATATCATATATCACTTTCTATACCAAAGGAAATTAATATTGCACGAAAGGAGATATGACTCATTAAATATTATTACCTGTACAACATTTTTTTTTTTATCAACTCTATACTCAATAATATACTAACATCGTGTCTAGATATAGTAGACCCTTGATTATTTCCTACAAGGTATTTTGTGATAAACTGGAATTCTTTATAATTCCAACTTCCCATGTATCTCTAGTTACAATATTCTGATTGCGTTTTTTTTTTGTTTGGAGAAAGAAATCCAGAAAACTTTTGATTAGTTCACTTCTCTCTCTTTCTATAAATAGGTGATATGCATACATGACTGCTCATGTAAATACCTATGGATGGATGGATGCATACGTACCGACACACACACACACACACATACATACACACACACATACACACACACACACACACAAACACACACACACACAAACACATATGCATGCATACATGCATGCATACATACATACATACATACATACATACATACATACATACATACATACATACACACACAAACATACATACATACATACATACATACATACATACATACATACATACATACATACATACAGACAGACAGACAGACAGACAGACATACATGTACATACATACATACAGACAGACATACATACATACATACATACATACATACATACATACATACATACATACATACATACATACATACATACATACATCTAGCAATTCACATCTCTCACATACATTATACAAACAGTTTTTGTAAATTGAACTCTATATTTTAAAACTTTTTTTGAATGTTTGTTATCTTTTCTCCCATCATAATACTTATATAATGACATTAAATTTTTTTTTCTAGGGCTGGTTATTGTATTCACAATGGGTGCTGGTAGATCTCTGCTCACCATAGGCTGTGCTCTTGATGGTGAACTTGGAGATGGTCGTGGAGTGCTGTATTCCCACTATATCACAAAACAGGTATATATATATGTCATGATTTTATAGACCAAGAATAATATGGCAGAATCCCATGATGCACGAGTGGAAGTGTGGCGTACTCGGGGTATTTGCACGAGTGCTTGTGGTGTTCTCTGTGTGGCAGTACTATCATGAGTGTAGCAAGTGAAAGTGCAGCAAAAAACACTGCAAGCATGAGTGCAAATACCCTGAGTACCCACACTGACACTCACACACCATGGGGTTTCTGTTATTATTATGTTTATCCGAAACAACAACTTTCCATAAAAATGAGACTATGCGATAACATGCTTTTGTGCAGAATGAACAATTACATCCTCATACAGTAATGTTTTCAGTGTTGAGCTGCAGTGCAAATACCACTAGTGTGAGCGTGAACCAGTACAAGTTATCACTGGTACATATTGATAATATGCTGTGTGACATTGGGCTGTGTGCCGGTATATGCCACAAGTGTCATATATATAACTTTAGTGACAAGCCTTGACATACATAGTACAATCTTGTCATTATTTCAGATAGGAACATAAAGAATATTACTTGCCTGGCAGGTGGAACTCATTGCCCATTGAGAGAAAATTAAACTACCATCAAAAATACCAATTTTGAGATTTTAGATTGTTGCTATTATATCTAAATGATTTATAATAAATACAAATTAATATACATTTCTTATCATATAAAAGATTCACTCAGCAAGTCGTATCAATATGACACCCCCACCCCCCATAAAAATATGGACATTTGTGCTGCCGGATTCGAATATTGCCTTCCTCATGTTGTGCAGATTACCATCTTTTCCTTATAATATCAAATGTAAATTCCCAGATTGGGGGCAATAATCTGTGATGTCATGTGTATGTAGACAACTCAAACAATATAGCACAATCACCAGAGTCTAGGAAACTAAAAAGTATTAAAACATCACCATTTAAAACGGATGTCAAATGACATTTGACTATATGTATATGTGCCACCCATTGTGGTGTGTTTTCTAGCTGTGTGGTCTAAAGTGGTGTTTTTTCGAGCTGAAGAGTCTAAAATCATAACTCTGCCACTACTTGCCTACAAAATGTTGCTCTGAGGGAAAAAATACAAGAATGAAAACTACATTTTGTGGATCCACCATTTCCTTAAATATGGAACTACTAAAAAATGTGTTGGTTTTGTCAAAATAGGGTCTGGGATTGGCTGTATTGGCCGCACAACCCTGCCAGGTCTGGCCACTGGTACTGCCCCCCCCCCCCCCCCCCCCCATGGCCCTGGGGTCAAATGATTCAGAACATCTGTATAGGTACTCAATTATGAACACACAAAAATGGAATTTTCACAAGTGACTTATTTTCACTTATTTCACTAGAAAAAAAACCCACAAATAAATAAAGTGAAAAAAATGCCTTCTTGTATGTGAAAACAATGTTACTACCAGTTTGGTAATCATTAAAAATGAGGCTTTGAGAAATAATAGCTGAAGACTGAAAAATCGCAAAATTTTCAAGTAGCAAAAATATCTAGGTTTACAGTAATAAGTGTTATTAAATAATTCATACATTTTTTCCGCACACTACCATTTTCAATCACATCATACCAGCAGTTTTCAACGTAAATGTGTGCTATTTTTGAAACCTCACAACAAAATGTTTGAAAGATATGAATATGACCCAAGACGATGGAATGGCAGTCATACCGTGGCCCCTACTGACAAATCCAAAAATAGCGTGATGATATTTATAGACAGATTAAAAAAAAAATATTGCATTTTACTGAAAGAAAAAAAAAGCAAGTGACAAATCCGAATAAAACATACATGTAATATGTACTACATTCATCTGAAAATTTGATAAATCAAAGATTTAATAATCAATTTCATATTCCATATATTTTCTGCAGAAAATTGGTAAATTTAGAATATAATTTTATGTTGACATGCAAAATATCATATTTCACTAACAAATAAAAATACCATAGTTCACTGGAAAAAAATAACAAAAATTAAAAATATGATATTCCATTTCTGTATAACAAATAGTCAATTGACAAAAAGTATCATATTCCGCTATCAAAATAACCTCATAAATGACCATATTCCAACGAAAAACTGACAAAATTCCTAAAATATAGGTCTTTTGATGACTGCAAAGCATACTCTACTGATAGATAAAATAATTATCACATCCATGTACCACCCAAAAAAAATTACAAAACCAAAAATATAATATTCTGTTGACAAAACAAAATATCACATTTCACTATCAAAGTAGCTGCTCAAAATACCATTTTCCAATGAAAACTTATCAAATTCAAAAATTTATTAGTCTATTGACCAAAAAATGTCATATTGTACTCACAAACTAACCAATACCATGATATTTCACAAGAAAGTTGAAAACAAAATCAAAATACAACAGTCTGCTGACAAATACAATAGATCCATTGAAATGGCCATATGTATAGTATTTTATTTGCCACAAACTCAAAATCATATCAATATAACAAGAGAGAAAGTAAAAAAGACAGTGGAATAAATATTACACATAAACTGATGGATGAATACAGAGTTTATGGCTGGGGATTGTGTATTTATTTTGAATTTTTCATTTCTAAAACAATTTCATTATGGCTTCCTACTTGAAAAAATCAATGTGAAACATCATCTACCAAGTCCGTTTTGTAACTCAATACAGTGCAAAAAACTACAAAATGTGTCAAAAGTTCATTATCGTTTATAAAATAACAAACATTTTACACATTTATTGATCTTCTGCAATTTATTGATATTAAGTAACAACCAAGGACTTGGCATACTGTAAAAATTGGAAATTTTCGCTAAAAGACTTATTTTCGATAATTCAGCTAGAAAACAAACATGCAAAAATAAATAGTGACTAAATTGCCCTCTTGTACATGAAAACATTGTACGTGTAGTCTGGTAATTAGTAATAATTAGTCTTTGAGAACTAGCTAAAGACTGTAAAATCTCAAAATTTTCTAGTAGTGAAAATATGTAGGTTTACAATATGTTGTTTCACATTGATTTTTGAAGTAGGAAGCCATGATGAAATTGTTTTATACATTAAAAATCCAAAATAAATACCCAATCCTAATTCATATGGCCACTTTAACAAATCAAAATACTATACTCTACAAAAAAAAACCCAGACACATTCTATACATGTATCCATTATAAATAGCCTTTCCTATCTTTTCCATACGTTAATTCACATAGTTCACATCAGACAATAATAACGTATGGTTGCCTGTTATTGTTCATTTCTCTCTCTCTCTCTGTCTGTCTCTGTCTCTCTGTCTCTGTCTCTGTCTCTCTCTCTGTCTCTCTCTCTGTCTCTCTCTCTGTCTCTCTCTCTCTCTCTCTCTCTCTCTCTCTCTCTCTCTCTCTCTCTCTCTCTCTCTCTCTCTCTCTCTCTCTCTCTCTCTCTCTCTCTCTCTCTCTCTCATTTTAACTTCCACAAACTATTCAATTCAAATCTCTTCTACATACACAGTGGTAATTTTTAGCCCCTGTGGGTTCAGAAAAATAAGACTGCAGAGCAATTTTGCTATTATTGATCAAAGTAAAAAGTAAAAGTTTATCAGTTGCTACAAGGTATATGAGAAGTATTAGGGATATCCCCCATGTGGCTTCAAGTCTCCCAATATATTCTGCTGCAAACTATAGCCTGGGGTACTTTTAGAACTAACGGTAATTAAATAATTTGTAACAAAGCTGTTCTGAAGCAAGGATGATGTTGCCATAGAAACATGAATAGATGAATATGATCAAGGTATGAAACGCTGCGTAGCATCAATAAACTGATTGTTCTTATCTTTACTATTCAGTGTAATGTGACTGTCATTTGCAATGAAAATACATACATACATACATACATACATACATACATACATACATACATACATACATACAGACAGACAGACAGACATACACACACACACACACAGACAGACAGACAGACAGACAGACAGACAGACAGACATACATACATACATACATACATACATACATACATACATACATACATACATACATACATACATACATACATTCATGGCTTTATTGTCAGTTTATTTTATCATGTGGTGTAGAAGTTTGAGTTTGTCAATGACACAAGATGACACATCAGATTCTAACAATAAGGCTGTTTAATTTTTAAAAAAAACTAGACATTAGTAGGTTGCTGTTTTTCATGCAGATTAATATTCATGGTTTTTGAGATTAGTGTGTATAATGAGATTGATCACTACTGGATACCAAGTGTAGTCGACATGGGAAGTTAATAAAGAGAGAGGAAACAACAGGCCATAAACCCTCCAACATGATGCTGCATTAATGTGTCATTCATCTTGACGTTTTTAATCAAGTGGACCAAATCGAAGTCACGCAGCGTACTGAGCACCAAATTTGAATTTGCGAAGAGTTGTTGTCATGAGTATTTTATAACTTCATTATTCTATCTCCCTCGTGTATCAAAAGGAAGACAAGAATGTCACATTTAGTTTGTTGGTTCTTTTGGCAGTATCTACGATTTCCATTTATAAATTTTAAAAATTCACATTCAGTATGAATAATAGAAAAGGTTGGAAAAGGGAACAGCGTTTTGACAAAGACACAAAAACATAAATAAAGCATAGTTAAAAACTATCGTAGTAGCGGGGATAAAATATTGGTACTCGTAATAGTGATTAAAAGAGAGGTTTTAATTGTAGTCTTGATATGTTGCAGTTTTCAAGTTCAGAAGAACATTAAAAGGTGAAATTGCAGTAAGGCCTTAAAAAAAATTTGTGCGGTTCCGATTATACTCAATTTTAGAATAGGTGGAGTAGGTAGATTTTGTCTTTTGGTATTATTTTTTTTCATTTGTGAGTGTCTACTTCAAGTAGTTATGTTTTCCGTTGTTTTCCATATGGTCTCTGTGTTATTGATTTCCTCTCATCAGATGTACAGCCATTACAGTTTGGAAGAATATAGTTTTATATTGATTTCTCGCAAGGCTTCACAATTTTTGATTTTTTTTTTCCAATATGTGAAAAAAAAGTTTAGGGTCAGCAGAGAAAAACTAAGTGGGGTCAGATAACCGAACCAAACAATTTCTTTTTTTATAGGCCTAATGCACATAATGTACCAGATGATTATACTTGTAATGAGTGTGTGTTCATACTTGTGTCATTCACACTTCGGTTTGATATCAAAAACATTGTTACATATACCTGTTTGCGAATGAACATTCAATCTTGCCATGTGCTTGAAATCACTTCCACCCACAGATATATTTTGTATGAAATATTGAAATTTTGGATAAAACATAATGTTTACAGAACCCCATGTCGTGTCAGTGCCAGTGTAGTGGTACTCAGGGTATGATACGCTCATGTTTGCAAATTGGTTCGTGTTGCAATAACTACTTGCATCACTTGTGAATGTATGGCTGGCTGCAAAGAATATACCACAAGTCCTGATACAAATACTAGTCATGTACATCATAGGCACTACGGCATCATGGGGGGTTCTGTCATAGTATTCAAGAGACTTCCTATGGCGTTTTGACATATATTTAAATTTGATTTACTGTTAGTGTATATTTTATTTCAGTTTTGATTAGTTTTGTGTTTTATGACTCAGTGTTCTAGCCTTGTAAATACTTTCAGCACAGCTGAAATAGTCACGGTTGCGTTGTAATAAAGGTTAGAGTTGATTTGTTTTCTGAAGCACCTTTTCTATTTTCTAATATTCAAAAGCACTGTACATACAAGAGGTTTTTTAAAAAATGGTAAAAACAATCAAACATATAGAGCTAAAAACAACAAACTTGATTCAAATAATTACAAAAAAGGCTAAAGCGACACATTAGTAAAACACACACACAGTAATACATCAGTACACTTTATAATATTGTTTTAAAAAATATTAGTTTTTAGTTCAACATCAGCTATTACCTTTAGTTCTCAAGGAATTGAGTTCCGTATAGATTTGGTCTGCAAATGGCCAATGCTCTTTTGCTAAGTGTATTAATAAAAGGGTTCAAGTGAAATAGTGAGATATAAAATGCAGTTCCTTATCACCCCTCCACTCTCATTTGGATAACTCATCCTCTTCCCACTATCAACCTTCAACTCTCTTTCCTATCCCCCATTATCACCCTATCATTCCTTCATTTATCACCCTCTCTCAACACTCTTTTCTATCCCCCCCACTCTTCCCATTATCACCCCACCATCCCTTTTATCACCCCTTAGCTTTCTCTTCTACATCTCCCACTATCTCCTTACCATTTTTCTCCTTTTTATCACCCCAGCTCTTCTTCCAAGTATCCCTCCATCCTATCAGTTTCAACCTTTCAATATTCCTTCTAGCTTCCAACCTCAACTTGACCTATCATCTACCATTTTAACTCCCTTAAAGCCTTCCCACTGAATCATCACCACCTACCCCTACCCCTACCCCACCCCACCCCAGCCAGATATCTATAGTGTTTCTTTTGTTTGGGAAAAAAGCAGCTTGAAAAAACTGCCTAACACTCAACAATTTTATAGTCTTCAGCTAGTTCTCAAAGACTAATTTTTTACTAATTACCAGACTGGTACATTGTGTTCATGTACAAGAAGGCGTTTTTAATAGACACTACTTATTTTTGCACTTTTGTTTCCCAGCAAAATAAGCAAAAATAAGTCTTTAGCAAAAATTTTCCAGGTTTACAATATTTCAACTAACATAACATGTAGGTACCAATGTGTAAGTCAAATTTTCACTGCAGTACGTCTACAAATTTGTCAGATGAATTGACTTTCGTGTGTATACTATCTACTTCAGGGTAATCACATACGCAATCCACACGAAGAAAGCGTGTCTGTGATTATGGACATGGATTCACCAGACACTCAGGAAACAGATGAAGATTACAGAGATGACGGAATGGAACACAGAGAAGATGTCGAGATACGAAGTACCAGCGTCAGATTAGTGAAAAATCGCCACTCTAGTCCATGGTGGCTTAATCATTTCAAGTTGTGGTACCTATAACGAGTACTAGGCCAATCGAATGAGGAGAGATTTACCAAAGCCATTAAAATCTCCAGTCTGTGATTTCTAAGTGTATATATAGTCTGTCGTGAATCTGGAAGTACGTACATGAGACCTGATAGCCTTTAATACTGCACTAGTTGCAACTGGAATGTTTTTTTTTGGAACTATTTTATCAGATACATTTGTATAATGATTTACCTGTAATATCGTACACCCTGAACAGTATTGAATCAACTTTAATTAAACATATTTATGCAGCCATATACATAGTATGTAGTGCAATAAATCCAATCAAATTAATTTTGGGTCCGCACCAAAAAATCAGCGCTGAGATGGAGTCGTGATTTCAACCTGTTGCTGTACTACATATGGATATAACCAGTCTCTAATTAACATGTACAATGCCTAATTATTGATATTTTAACAATTTTGAGTGAATAAATTAATGATTCTCTGATCTACAAAATAATACTTAAATTACAGCTAGTACAGGTTTAAAAGACCGGTGTCAGATATGTAGTAAAATTTGGGTATGAAAAAACAGTTGTCTGGCCAGCTGACCTATAGAAAAGTTTACTCCTGAACAAAAGAAATAATCCTGTCTAATATGACTCCATTGATAAGATAAGTAGTTATCCAAAACCATGGGATTCCAACATTCAAATACAACTAGTCTAGAGGCTATATCTGTGGCTAATCGATCCTCTAGGATCTCAATCTCTATAGTCTAGTCAAATGGAATCAAATCAGGTGAAAATCTATAGTCTGACCACATGCTGACAAAATCATGTTAGTTGTAGTAATTATCCATCATACATTGAGAGGCGCTTGTAATTGGGAAAGTCAGTCAAGAAAAATATAATTCTGATGTGTAAATTAATGCTTTATACATTATAATGCTACCTTTAAAGTTTGAATGTAAAGTCACCTCTGGATGGGATAATGTCACCAGGCTCCAAAAGCTATTGATGATAATTTAAAATTTAGCACAGAATTTTGTTCTAGACATATTGACTAGACATATGAGAGGGAGAATCAAAGAGGATCGAAGCCATGGATTGCCTCTAGACTAAATATAATAGGCTCATGCTGTTTTTATGCATGGTCTTCATGTGCGTACCACAAGATTCATAATAGATGTATTCAAAGTCAATTCAAATTCTCGTCCATAATGGACACACACACACACACACACACACACACACACACACACACACACACACACACACACACACACACACACACACACACACATATATATATATGAAGGCAGGGTTGACAGAAATTAAGTTTAGTAATTTTAAATTTTGGGACTTTCTGGGGTAAATTCTAAGTTGATTTTATTGTGTCTAGATTTATACGTATCTATATATGCTTTAGTACTATGTTTTAAGTAATAAGTAGCAACTTTAATAAACTAATATTACTAGTATACATTTTAGTTTTGCCTTTAATATATTGACATCTGGTTATTGTACAAAGTACTTGAATTGTTATAAGCAATAAATGTTTACCACTTAACGAATACCAAGATATACCAACACATATAGCACTGCATATACAGCTATAAAACATGTTTTTCAAATAATAATAATAAATAATAATAATTAAACAAATAATTTGAAATGTCACCAATCATTTTGAATACAAGGAATACAATTAAATTAATATATCTTAATAATAATATATATCATCAGAATGTGTCTAGTAAACGTAATTTCTTTAAAGTCATCGTGATCGTTTGACTTTACTGCTGTGTTTGGAGGCAGTAGGTGGTATCGACATTTTAATTGCAATAATTCCGTCACAGTTTGACATTAGACTAATAGATTAACCCCATGCCCTCTGGGGGTATCACGACATTGTAGTTTAGGCTGAACCTTTGCCTCTGGGTGAGTTAATTTAGTACCACATAGCATGAACCTTTGTTCCTGGGTGTGTGGATGTGTGCCCTAGGGTGTGTGGATCTTTGCCCTAGGATGTGTGTCACATAAAAAAAATTTTGCCCCGCGGTGAGGTCGGATGTATTGATGCCACTGAGACTGAACCTTTGCCTTAACCGAATTAATTGTTAAAATATCCTGACAAACCTTGATTTGTTACAAAAACATTGTTTCACAATAAACGCTGACTTGACTAGGCTTTGACTGGTTAACTCCATAGTTCTGATCAGTGTATGACAGGATACACACAAAGACAAACACAGAGCCATGCTTGACATGTCAATACTAATAAGCATATACTACCATTTTTCCATAGATTTAAAAATCCAAATTTCCTCTAATAAAAGTGATTATTTCTGCCACAATAAGGGGTGAAATCTAAAAAGAGATAATTTAAGAATAATTTGCTTTAAAAAAGATTCATTTTACAAATGCATTTATGGCATTATAGTCAGGATTTAAAAAAAAAAAAAAAACGCTGTTCTTAAGCAGTGGCCATATAGATGATGATTGGGTATTTATTTGGGGGTTTTAATTTATAGAACAATTTTATCATAGCTTCCTACTTGAATGTGAAACAACGTATGTATGCCAAGTTCTTTTTTGTAACTCAATTAATTTGCAAAAAAATTAACAAATGTGTAAAATGTTTACATATTTGTAGCTTTTTACAATGTATTGAGTTTCTAACACAGACTTGGTCAGTGTTATTTCACATTGATTTTTCAAGTAGGAAGCCTTGATAAAATTGTTTTATAAATTAAAAATCATCCAATCCTCATCCATATGGCCACGTTAACAATTACTGTTGTTACCACATTGACAAGCATAATTTGCATATTACACTTTATCACGAAAGCCACACACACACAAAAAAAAAAATTTTTTTTTACAGATTTAAAATTCCAAATTTAGAATTTTCAATTATTGTATCGTTGATGAGGTTTTAATCCTTTACCATATAGAAATTCATGTTTTGAACCCATAATCTTCCTGTAATCATGTGTTTTATGATCTCAGTTATTGAATTTTACATACTGCTTACAATCTAAATTGGCATGGTAACTTTGGCACAGAGAGTTGATGTATATAGTTTTATCTGATTTTATATAAAGTAAGCAAGGATAAAGATAAGCTGGTGAACTGTGTAATTCCAAGTCAGTATTTTTCATGGATAACATGTGTAGAAGCTGATTGGTTGAATATTACACATTATTTGCATACATACTCTGTGCATAACTACATATAAGGAATATAGCAATACTCTATATTGATTTTTTAACATTGTCCATTGATTGTAATATATAGTGTATGTGATATTTGTGTGGTAGGATTTTTATCAGCAAATTGCGCCATGTTAGTCTTTGTAACAAGCTGGATTGTTGACCTAATGCAAGCATTCTCCCCTCCCTAGATGGCTGGATGACCAACCTTGAGAGCTCAAGCTCTCCACAAAGCCTGTGAACTTTGTAATCCCAACTCATTATTTTTCATGGATATCATGTGTAGAAGCTGATTGGTTTAATGAGTCACATGGTTGCTTATAGACTGTTGATGTCACATGATGCATATATTATGTTAATTGTGTCAAGTTACCTGATCTACAGTTGGCAGTATGTAGAAAAATGATGTTTGTAGAAATATCTTTGCACATCAACACGTGATATGCTAATTTTATGCTGATTTTTCCTCACTGTTAAGATAATGAGGTATCATGTGACATTATCAACATAATATACGCACCATGTGACTTATTCCACCAATCAGCTTCTACACATGGTATCCATGAAAAATACTGAGTTTGAATTACTGAGTTCACAGGCTGTGTGGCAAAAACACTAAGTCTCGTTTGCCAAGCTCTGTGTCTATACATCTTCCTAAGACATATATTCACAGAGTCTGACAGGCATACAAGACTAAAAGAACACTTGCTGTAAGTCGTTGATCCTGCCTGCTACAGAGGCTAATCACCAGGTGTTATCTTGACATAAGCAGATCAGATAATGTCATCAGTGCCAAGAGTATTATACTCATCACCACTCAGTGTACTTTCATAGTGTTATATACTTAGATGCACCATGGCAACAAGGTATTATTTTCATTTTTTTCAAGTTTGGGGTTTTCAAAAAAAAAAAGAGAGAGACTTTCATTCTAATAGCTATGATAATACTGAATATTTCAGATTTACAGTTTTCACGAGTAAAGTTTGAAAAGTAGATATTTCTCCATCTTGAGGATTTTCTTAAGATAGATAGATCAGAGTCTTAGACTTAACAATACATTCATCTTTACATTTTTTTAGGGTAAAATTACAAAATTAGACATTGGTTTTCAAAGAAAAGGTCATGTAAACCTAAATAATTATACTGTGGGTTGAAAGTTTTTTGGAAGAAAGTTTACAGCTAAATCTAGTGTGTGGGTTTTTCATTATTTTCACTTAGTATGCGTGATAATGATTGCCATGAATTCAGTCGTAAGATCATAGAGTTTTAAACTGTAATGAACAATTCTTACAAAGGTATGACAAAATATCTCAAGTCATTTTCACCCCCAAGAAATGCTTATTTGAATATTCTGATTATAATTAAGCACAATATTACGACTACATTTTAGTATTTATGACTCTGCAAATATTGTACAATTTTTTTTGTATTTATTTGTTGATGGTCATTTATTTATTCAGTTATTTATTTGTTCAATTATTTGTGCAGTTTTTAATGTTATACTCAACAATGTTATGACAGGTTTCCTGAGAACAAAATCATTTTTGGTGCAAATGAATAGCCATGTGTATGATAGACCATCGAGTACCTGAACCAGATATTTTATGGTCAAATTTCTACCCCAAATATCAGACGTTCAAGTGAGTTTGGAATGCTGGAAAATGATTTTTAGCACAACTGAATTTAGGTTCAGTAGTGCAAGATAGGTGTGGGGAAATGTGTGTGTGTCTGTCTCTCTGTCTGTGTGTGTATGTGTGAGTGTACATGCGTGTGTGTGTGCATGTGTGCATAGAAGTTTGTGTAAACAACTTGGAAGGAAAAACTGCCAAGTCATGGTACTTGGTGGGTATTACTTTGTATGTAGTTAGGAAATTGTTCACGTTAAAATAATGGCACTACAGGTGTGTGATTTGGGTAAATATATATACATGCTATTGTATATGATCTCGTGTAAGAACGTTAAACTCAGAAACCATTAGGCATATTGGTCTGAAATTTAATGGAGATGTTTCTAGGGATGTGTAGATGAAGAATTATTCATGACAAATGATCCTATTATTGATCATGCGAATTAGGTTTTCAAATGTGACTTTTTGTTCCAGCACCATTGGTGTTATCCCAACCCCCACCCCCACTCCCACCCCCACTCAAGAATCGTTACATGCATGCAGTAGAGATAAAGGTCTACATATGCACTTTAATAGATCGCCAAAATGGTTACAACATTTTTGTGTGAATCAAGAATCTGATGTTAAGCTTTGAATATTTAAGCCTTTGTCATGTGTATGTAATTTTATTTTTCATAAATTTAATTTACTGTTTTAGGTAATTTGGAGACATTCAATGATGGATTACAATGGATTCTTACATTAATGTTGTGTATTTCTAAATTAGTGTATTTGAAATACAGACACCTTTATAGTTGTTATATGTAACTTTTATTGTATTTTCCTACATGAAATAAATACACCATGACTACTCTAGCATTTTTGGTTTGTAAACTTTGTTTTGTAAGTTGTGTATTTCGTCCAATTCTGGCATTGATAAAGTATTACTGTTGTTGTAATAGGTCGGTTGTCATGGTAACAGTTCATAAGGTCATTCTGATTCTGATTTTTTTGTCATCCTTCCTCTGGTTCAAAGTGATGGAACCAGGACGGTAATAACCACACAGAAGTCATTTTTACAAGCCTGGTAGAAATATTAGTGGCATGGTATAAAAAATACCATCATCGTAAAACAGTATATCACTGGTCTCTCTACAGCACTGTCCAAGACGCACTGTATTTTGTGGCAACAGCAGAAAATTTTGTTCTGGTTTGTGAGAATGGAAAATACGTCACTGAATTTGAGTTGAAAAAAAACATTGTAAAAGATGATGATTTTTGCATTCAATTATTTAATAAAAAACATCTTCTAATCACACAGTTGTATTTAATATACAAAACGAAACATAGTTTTGTGTCGTCACATTTTGTTTCACCACGTAGGCAGCTGACTGACTTGGCTTTTGTTTCATTTCACCAAATACCATTAGCCATGTTATATCATATCTCTATACCCCTACCATGGAAGAATGGAAAATAACCATTCATTACACATAAGAGGTGTTTCAAGTAAACATACAACATTTGAGACCGTGTATACAATACTGACAACAGAACATATAACCACTGTTTTTTTTATGCTTAGAAAGATACATGTTTGGTGTAGGCACAGTATGAAATAAAAAAAAACACTAATTTCATTCACCTGCAGTCATTATCTTAATACTCTGGTTTCCTAGCAACCACAACAACCATCCACATTATTACTATCAGAGGAGTGTAGTCATGTAGTGAACAAAGCATTCTGATAGTGATACATGTCTATAACCAAGGCTTTAAGATGAGTAATCAATATCATTTCCTAAGCAATGTCTGGAAATAGCTACAGCATTTGTAATATGTTTTCTCAATATACAGAGTGTGAAATTGACTGTCAACTGCTCAGATGGACATGACAACAAAACTTACCCATGTATATATTTTTACTCTTCATGTATGTACTGTGTATGTATGTATGTATGTATGTATGTATGTATGTATGTATGTAAAACAAACAAACTTCATGTTTATTCAAAAAATTAAGTTAACTTTTCAACGTGAAGAATATTTTTATATATATTTTTTTTGGCCTAAGTATGTATGTATGTATGTTGTGTGTGTATGTATGTATCTGATGTGTAAAGGTAGGTTGGTATGTACACATACACATACACATACACTTACACATGTATATATATGGTATATAGATGTAGATATATAATCTATCTCTCACTGTATAAACAGACCTAAACCACTTTCAACAATCTGATTGAAATACAACAAACAGAGCTAATGTTTAAATATAACATTTCCTATTTGCCCTGAAGAGAAATTATCTTGATCTCTGATATTTTCATCCTTTTTTCCAACTCATTTCAATCAAATTCGAAGCAAATGTAAATTGGTTATAAATCATATTTGTAATTGATATTTACAGTATAAATATCAACAATTAATTGATTTGACTTTTCTACTCTAAACTAGGTGTTTAAAGTGATGTTTTGGATATAAATTGTAAGATGTCTTGCACTGGTATTCTATTCAAAGAAACAGAAAAAAGGCCTGCCCGATATTATCCTAAAGTCAACCATCCATCATCGTTTTAATTGCACATATTGGATTTGAGCTGGGCTAAAAAGTAATCAAGAAATGGAGTGAATTTTTTTTCCCCAGATTACTACAAATGTATGCACAGTAATGCATCAATGATACCTAATGGCTTTAGGCGATTCCATTTCTTCAATAGGGACAGATGCATCAAATTGAGGACGTACCTTGCATATGCGTATTTTGATGAAGTCGGACCACGTTTCTCCAGATACATTGTGTCTTTAACATAGAAATCAGGATCTCAAATAAAGATTTCTTTAATATCATTTCAACAACTTATTTAACACCCGTGTGCTTTGAGTTCCTATTCATCATATTTGCATTGACCTTGACCTTGTACTTCAAGGTCAGTTGCAAGCATCAGTCATTTCTTGTTTGTCACAGGACAGACGAAATTCTGTGGTCACAGCTCTGACGCTTTGTACAAGAGGGCAATAAAAGAGTGAATCTTTCCTTCAAAAAATAGAAATACAACGTTACATGGAACACAAGTACAAGAAATTAGTGTTTAGTTTGTTTTTAATTCAATGACCCTACCAACTACCCTGTTGTCCGTTTTGTCTTTCAGTCTGTATTGCACAAATAGGATTTCATACAAACAATTTAGAGTATACTTACAAATGATTAATTCTCTTAAGTGTTCAATGGGAAATATAGAAGAGACATGTCTTCTAGAGGGTATTGTCCGATTGTGTGTTTGCAATTAGATTTACACACCTTTCTCCACTTCTCAAACAGCGTAAATGTGTAATGTCGCTTAATCTCTTTCAGGATATCTGTGTAAAAATACAATCTCTATTGTATAGCAAGAAAACTCATCAATGATTTATTCCCAAGGCAGTGTTTTATCCGGCTATAATAGAGTGATTTATTGACACATATACACACCAATGGCACTGATAACTTTGTATTGAAAAATGATTTCCCATGTTTATAGTTCATGCAGCTGATGATCACTCACAGAAATTGAATGATCATCACCTTAAACCTGATATTTCCTTCGTACCAGGGAACTTGCACTTCCATTTGCTTCATTACTGTTATCGATAGATGATGTGAATTTGATAGATTTTATGGCTAAAAGTAATCATGTGTGTTCAATAGGTCTTTCCACAATTTGCTATGGTGGCGCTCTACTTCCTGTCTGTGTGTACGTCCCTTGGGGGTGTACTTGATATAGGTTACTCGGTTAATCATAGAACACTGCTGCTTTCCTCTTAATGTCTGAAGAATACAAAAAACATCCCTGACTTACACTTCTACAGAATATACCAAGGGACAAAGCTCTTCGCACAGTAATAGTATAGTCCAATACAAAACTCGTATATGTAAAAGGCAAGAAAACTCCGAGGTACATTCCGGCCAGTAGAGAAATAATTTCAAAATTGACTATTGTGATAATCATTCTTTGCCAACGTTTGATAAGATTTTACATGTCCAAACATTGTAGGATGCAGCTGCAGTTGCAGTTGACAAACAGTCCATTGAGATCATTTGTACTGTATGTAAACCATTTAGGGGTCGACTCATAAAGTGCAGTTTCTTGTAGGACTTCGACAAGGCTAGATATATTGTTTTAGATAAATCCCAGTAATAGCTTTGTTGAGTCTCAATCGTGCCTTGAAATTATGATGTCAATGTACTATAATATATCATGTATGTAATTGCATCAAAATCACGACGTGTATAAACAACTGTATAGCCCCCCCCCCCCCCATAGAGTATAGGTTTTCTCAATCTGATTAAAATCGAGAATAAAAGCTCGATGTGATCGCTAGCTACCTTCACCCGAAGGCGGCGACCACTCCCTGAACAACAAAAACCGAATAAAGAAACGACAGTAATAAATGACTGAAACAGAGGTATAAATAAATAAATCAAGTCGTATTCATAACTTCAGATTTTCATCAGATTGAGGTTTTCAGCGACGATAGGAAAAATGCATATTGGCCAACCATGTAAGCGTGTGTAAAATCAAAGGGAGCCCAGGAACTGTGTTACAAACAAACAAACAAACAAACAAACAAACAAACAAACAAACAAACAAAAAACAAACAAACAAAATATACATAGATAAATGAAATATCATTCTAAACTAATGGATAACTATCTATATACATGCATATATGTATATACTGGCCTGTATGCTATTGAAATAATATACTGTTTCTATATATGCAAATATAGTATGTTATTTCAAAAGTATACAGGCCCGTATAGATAGTTATCCATGAGTTTAAAATGGTTTTTTGGGTTTTTTTTGTTTATTTATTTATTTATTTATTTATTTATTTATTTATTTATTTATTTATTTATTTATTTACTTACTTACTTACTTATTTATTTGTTTGTTTGTTTGTTTGTTTGTTTGTTTGTTTGTTTATTTATTTATTATTTGTAACACGGTTCCTGGACTTCCTGCGGTAAAATCATCAACGTTTCCAATAAAAATTCTTTGGAGGTATTGTCATGAGCACACTGCCTGTAAATGTCTTCTAGTATAAAGCTTATAATACTATCTACAATACCACACAGTGCAGTTTTCTGTGCACGATATAGGCATACACAAATATAGTCAATGCATGATTCTCTCGGCAAAACAACAGTCGCTCATTGCAGTCCATACGTCCACATCAAAGTAAATCATCTCACTGGCAGCAGCTGGCTTCATTATTGCTTAATCTTTGTGTTGGCGTTTGCCCGTGACAGAAGGAAGAAACGTCACTGTTTGATACGCCTACGGTTGTTTTTAGATGATAAACATGGGTTCAACATAAAAATAACATTAGCCGTGTCCAGAGAAATATTATGGGAACAGACGGTATGGCAGCAAAGAATGGTGTCAGTTTTCATTTACATTGAGATAACAGCAACAAAAACTATCAGTTTTCATTGGAATTTATACGAAGTAGGTCACCAAAGTCAAATTAATGTAAAATATTTTGATAAGAATAAGTGACCAGATTGTAAAGTGAAATTATAGACGTTTCAAAAGCCTAGATGTACTTAATAACCAGATATAGAGTTAGTTGTCAAGGTTTTTAGGGGGTCAATCCATGAAAGTATTTATAAAAACAAGAGTCACGATTATATAAAGTTGAGAGAGAAGGGAATGCAGCATGCAAGTAAAGTGTGTAGATAACAGAAGTTGCTGAACGACAGATGTAGGTGCTGATGGTCTAAAGGTAATACATACAAGTTAAACTGCAGCCCTGTTAAACTGAAAGAGAACGTCACGTCGTCTGGCTCAACAAAAGTCTTCCTGAACATTGCTACATTTTTTCGTCTGTCACCACAAAAAATCTTACCAATATATTGCTACATTTTGTTTGCCTGAGTAACTGTTGTAACAGTGTATACTTTTTTTCAGGCTGCTATCAGAGGTGGTGTTTGGCGCGGCGACGATCTGGTGAGATATTGGACAGCTAGCTCATATCAAGGAAATGTAGCAATGTATATTAGTAAGATTTTTGTCTGGCCTAATGGTAAAATATAGCAGTGTTAGTAAGAATTTGTCGGTACAGATGATGTTCTGTTTCATGTCAACTGGCTTCTGTTATATATGTAAGAATGACTAGACATCCAAGTTTGGCAAATAAATGAAACAAAACGCAGGATGGTGTTCAGCAAAATGTAACAAGAATAGTTATGAATCTGACAAGGTGACACAACGGAGTCACAGTCAGCGCCGTAAACAGGGTTGATTATGAACACTTTCCATAAAATATCTCAACATATTTTGCAGTGTTCAAGGACCTAAAATCCTATTTTGATATAATTTCAAAGAAGTTAAATTTCATATTTTATATCATTTCAGGGAAATGTGGCGACTCTCGGTAAATAACAGTGAAAAATATGTTTGTATTCTAATTTGAAAAACAAAACGTTAAGATAAGTTCGTTATAACTGAATTCCTCAACCGTATGATTACTTTTTTCGTATTGATAATCGGTAGTCGTATCTTTGATTTTATACCATAATGCTCAGCTGGAGATATTGGCTAGCACTTTGCTTTTACTTTATATAATGCAAATGCTGAAGATATAATTAATGCAGACGTGACTTCCTTTCACTTTTTGAAGTTCAGTATCCTTGTCTGACTGCACCCTACATTTCGTTATTACGTTTTTAGTGAAAGCTGTGTGTACAGAGTATTAGACTTAGGTGATTAACCTAAGTTCCATGCTGGGTAATCGGCACAGTATTCAACTACTTCAGCTGGAAACTGCGGTACCTGTACAACGTACTTTAAGATTTTCAGATGAATGTGACAGAGACTGAATGCTCAAAGGGAGGCAATTTTAACAGAACGTTTTCTTACATACATAAACACTAGGCCACTTTCTTTGGTACAATCCCTTCACCGCAAGAGATCCTGGGGGGGGGGGAAGAAGATAATTAACCTTAACATTAATTCGTAAATAAAGGAGCGACGTCAGTCAATTTTGGCGGGAAAAATTTTAAATTTAAAATAAATGAGATTACTGTAACCATGTTTTATACTGTGAATGATATGCTGACGTTATGCACAGCCCCCAAATGCATTTACACTTATGCATATTCATAGATTTAATTAAGCATGCAGATAACAGATTTTAAAACGTTATAAAGGAACAGACATACAAGAATACGTGAATGTAGCAGTTTTTGTGATTTTCTGATGTATTTGATGTTACTGGAGTACGGTTTATCGGCTTCTGAGATGTTTGTTTGTTTGTTTGTTTGTTGTTTGTTTGTTTGATTGTTTGTTTGTTTGTTTGTTTGATTGATTGTTTGTTTGTTTGTTTGTTAGTTAGTGAGTGAGTGAGTGAGTGTGATGTTTGAATTGGGAATGCAAGTCATACGTACCTTTTAACATATCTGATTTTCGAAATTCGCATTAGGCTTAAAAATCAACGGTAAACGAGATTTCCATTATTCATAAATCATTTTATCAATGTACGACCTGTATTTGATAACGTTTTTATTGGGTTTATTACAAAGATGAAACGCTTGTCATGAATGAAAATTATTACATTTTGTATTCGGAAACTTTTCTTTAAGTTATCAATTTCAAAAACTGTCCCCATTTCTTAATATGTGCATTTAATTGACTTTTTCTAACCATAATATGAAACTCTACACTCTGAATATTTTGCAAGTATTTTTTGTGAAGGAAAGCAGGACTTATTATTATTCCAAAAGTAAGACAAATCATCTTAGGTGATAAACAAAAATGTCATTATTATTAAATTTTGTTATTCTTGTTGCTAAGCGTTATATCTACATTTCGAAGTTTAGAAAACAAAAACCATACTTGATGGCGTACATAACGTACACATAACATCAATTTAACTTTTTAAAAAAAATACAATTGTAACCGTGAATATATAGACACAAGCTTTCTCTAAATATATTTAACTGTCTAGTCCCATTATGTATATGTATGTGGCGTGGATCTATTTATTTTCGTCATTCTCCATATATTTAGAATTTAAAGTGAAAGGTGCAATATCCAGAATATGGAGTACTTAAAACTGTAGTAATGTGTTTGTTGTTTGTGCCATAGTCTCAAAATTCTACTAGAAGTATCCATTCACGGTAATTACCTGTGTAGGGTCAGCGTTTGGCTCCTGAAGTCGCTGACTAAACGTAATTATTTATGTTAATCACCGGGTGTAGGGTCACATGTTCGTTACTTGAGTAGACGCAATCATCTATGTTTAATCACCGCTACCACCTATGTACAGCCTTCTTATTTCCACGTTTCACCTCAGCGATTACGAGATCACGAATTTCCATTTAAGCATTGCATCAGCTTACCACCACCCCCACACCCACCCCCACCCCCACCCCCACCCCCACCCCCACGATTCAAGTCAATATAATGGACTGCTTGGTATAATATATTTTTTTCAGTACATCAAATAACATCTGTTATGAATTTAGGAAAGGAGACTTATTGATTTTGGATTGCAATGCTAGGGTTTTTACTCTTTTTTTGTTAATGTTACTTATCTCCAGGTGCATTTCCTATCGATACTACCTCAGACCACACACATGAGGACTCTCTAATGAGATAACATTGGTGGCAGTGTACGTATTGTTTATATTCATATGATGCGGTAAAATGCAATGGTTACAAATTAAATTAAAATGGAGCGACCTCACCGGTAGTCTACAAACGCAACATTGTTAACATTGATATTAGAAAGAATCTGAAATATACCAGATATTTACAAAACAAAAACAACAACAACAACAATCAAAACAACACTTATTGTATATTTCATGTACAACGTGTCTGACATCGTGATAAAAGTGCAGTAATTGGGGAAGAAGAAAAAACATTAGTTATATATAATGTGATCGTGTTAGTTTTCTTACTGCTTTCGCGATCAGACAAAGTGCTTATTAAAAGCGCCTTACAATTATTATTCCTGGTACGGACCTATAACATCGTTTTATTTACTTCCTCAACTCCTCGTGCAATCGATTATTTTGTGCATGCGATTGATTGAAATAGATTGATGTAAATCTCGCTATGTTTTTTGTTAACATGTCATGTAAAATAAATAAACCGCCCCGATGTTTTCTGGCTATTTGGATTACGATGTATGTCATGTTGTGAACTTTACATTTTTTCAAAGTCCTGGACGACGTTGCCAAGCAACCAAAGCTGCCATTCACCATCTTCTTTATCATAACCCAATTTCGCATCATTATCATTTTAAGATCCTCTCAGAACTCGTGACACCTTTTTTGTCTTTGAAGTTTTCGAAGTCAAAAGAAGCCGATAACGCAATATGGTTCATCAATTAAGATTGTAAGGGGAGAAACGGTGATAAGAGTGATAACTAATAAATAACGGTAGCCCTGAATAGTTGAATTTACTATCGATACAATTGAATCAGTATAGTTCAAGTTGTCTTCGATGACATCAAGATTAAAAAAATAAATGAATTTGCTGATAACATCACCTTGTATATGCTGTGTTTCCTGCAGTATTTCCTTATACCCTAATGTTCAATCAAATTCCTAATCATGCTGCAAAACGCTAAATTCTTCACAGAATGTACGCATTGATATTAAAGCTCATAACAGAGTTTGTTAAGGAAATGTCTTCCAGAATCAGAAATATTTTATCACAAAATATTAAGCTTCGTCGACAACATAAGATAGTGACCATTTTTTAGCATTATATTGAATAGATTTGTTGTTAATCTAAAGTAAGGCATTTCAGTTTTTGCAGTAAAACATTCAAATTTCTTTCATTTTGTATGAAATTTTGAAAACGTGACATTTGTACAAGTATGGATGTGGATGTGAAATCTGACTAGAATATCACAAATCAAGTTACCACGGCGGCAGTCGAGGTTTCGGTTTACTAACTTAGACGCAAACGAAAACAGTTGTTCGATGTGGTAGATTACAAAGTGCTAGTGGGCGATAGCGATGATGCCGCTGTGGTACTGACATATAAATCACACTGTAAATCAAGATAGTATAAATATCGGAAGTCTCCAAAAAATGTATACTGCAAAGATTATATATTGACGTCACCAGATACGCCAGTATAATTAAATCAACTCCCATTCAATAGCTTATATCAACATGTCGCAACAATATAGTTTGTGGGCTAGCTTAGTTTAGCTGAACGCTTGGTTTCCATTGTAGTATCAGCCAATGCTACACCAGTAATATCCTGTCAAATACTTGAACCAATGTTTGCTAAAAGACTTTAAACATAACACAAACTTTTTAAGATAAAATAGATCCAAGATTCGTGAATTTCGTATTGCTATGGCGTCACTGACAGAAAGTCTGGTTTCGTATACTAGTATTTGAATGCAGAAACTATAATATAAAGAGTCGGAAAGTGGCAAAGCTTACACTGTACCTATCACTTCTAGTACAGCCCGAGAATTACGGTACTTCTAAATTCCAATATCTCAACAGTAGTTATATCATTTGAAGCGAGATGAGTAACTATTTCTGAGTTTTACATTTCTTGCATTTTTTTTGGAAAGGAACTCAGTATTTGTAATAATAAGACCATTACAACTATTTCTTAAACTGTCAAAAGAAATTGTAGTGAGCTCCAAAAACGACGGATTAATTGTATGGTATGATTTTTTTTATTGCATCACCCCGCCTCTATTATTACATTAGTCATTACGTTTATGTTGAAAAGAATTCTATAAAAGTTAGCTATATTTATCTTGGAGCCTTTGAAGCAAAACTGTTTGAATCTTTGTATTGTTCCGTGGTCTGATTTCATTTTAAATGTTTAATTTTCATTTTATTGACTGTTGTAATGCATTCGATACCATTCAACTTGTAAAAGTTCATATAATACTGTGTAATGTTACCAAATCAATATTTGTTCGTCTGTGTGTGTCTATCTGAAACATTTGATACTATCAATTTTATTAAAATGGCGACGTCATTCATATATGGAAATGTGAAACTAATAACTAATGGCCTGCAATGCGGGTATTCATCAGTATACCATGGAAAGGTCTCCGAAATTTACATCGTGACTGAAAAAGTGACTTTTATTATTTCTTTTTGGATTTTCCACCATATGTTCCGATAGGTACAGCACTAGCTTGGCCACCACTGTCACTACTTTGTGGTGGTGGTTGTTGTTGTTGTTGTTGTGGCGGCATCCCCATGGCTGGGTTCATTGGTGCCCCACCTTGTTGCATCTGTTGCATCTGTTGCATCATCGCCATCATCATCATCGGATTCGGGTACTGTCCGCCTCCAGGCTGCTGCTGTTGCTGACCAATCGGCATAGCGCCACCTGGTGGCGGCATTTGCATCGGCATTCCTCCCATGCCCATACCTGGAAACTGTCCCGGTTGAAACTGTTGGGCAGTTGGTTGTGTTGTGCCTGGTGGTGCAGCGCTACCAGCTGAATATGACCCCGCAGGTATTGCGGTCGCTTTTGGTTTCTCAGACATGGTATTGATGTGTATATGGTTCTGTTGATATATAAAACAATGAATGACGAGCACTGTCAAACACCAACTGAGGAGCCGATAAATCTAAGAGTTCTGCATCAATCATGGACTTAACGTAATAAAACCATATTTTAGTCGTATTCAAAATTTGAAGACAAAAGTTATCTTCCGAGAAAAACAAATACTAGTACTAGTACTAACGAAATAAAAATAGTGGCCGAAACTTTAAAATCCTTGAGGAGGCTGCAGTAACGACTTTAAAATGTCATATTTTAAAGAAAAAGTCACAGTTACAAAATACAAATAACTTTCACGATGGATACCTGTGTAGACATCGGTGCCACGACTTGAAAATCACAGAATGGTTTCGCTCACTTTTGAATTTGTGGCTATAGGTAGAAATATGAAATTCAAATTCAAGCGATGAAAATTACGTTCAATCCTATACAATCCAGTTTATACGTCGAAACCGACGATGAGATCACAATAGCATCAGCTAGCGCTATGTATTTTATCTGTCTGTTTGTCGTTGTTATGCAGAGGTACGTAATACATTTAGGTTTAACATTTTATCAGTCTGTGATAGAGGTGTTTTACAGTACATGCAGTGTGACACCACATGTGTATGTAAGGGCATTGACCTCTCACCGTTTTGCGGTCGTATAAATGTACCCTTGTACGTCACAACATGTCTACCTTTGAAACATAAATTTGAATGTATGGCCTTCGGTCAAATTTCCGTTGATTGTTAACTTTGACAAATGTCATCCATAAATTCAGTATAAAACAACCACGTTGTCAAACTGTGCATTAATTACTGTAACTATTGAAGTCAACATTTCATTAATTACATACATTATAGTCGTGACAAATGGTTTTTGTATATATGCAAATTATAATTTATATCCTTCAGAAATTTCAATATATATCTTATGACATGTTTCTGTATGCTACGATTAAGAAATATTTCTAATGAGTATATGGATAAATACAGGACAAAATATTGTTTGAAAGAAAGTTAATTTAAAATGTATTAATGTGTCTGTGTCTGTGTGTTAAAATAAAGCATTGGTATGTTGTCTCATTTGTGAACTTTGATTCAGCAACGAGTGTACACGATAAGCCACGGCCAGCCATCGCCCTACCACCTTGCCAGGTCATTGGAATAATCTCTACTTCAATTCGTATAATATAGTATGACATTTGTATTGTTAAATCGAATGTAAGCTTATGGTTTGAAAAATTGTTGATAAGACAAAAAATACTTACTTTTACAAAGAACTTCCAAGTCTAAGGTCGAATTGTCGGCTCAAATTTCCACAGTTCCGTTTAAAATGTGGGTTTTTTTGGTAAATAGTTGACCAAACAGTGTTTTTTTTTATTTTAAATATTAACAGTACACACCATATCACAGTTGACACATAGCTATAGTATCTTGCCCTAATGGGAGCTCGAGAGATATATGTGACAATAGGTAACTGATGGTCAGCTCGTGTAGCAAATCCAATCACAAATTAAACTGTCCATGTCCCATCGTACATTGTAATCTGGTTGTAATGTTCCGTTTTGGATATATATAGCTAGTTCAGAAAGTACACAAAATCGGGGATAATTTTTATCCCATGTAATTCTATCCTGCCTCTGACGATGAGACTGGAAAAGCCACTATTGCAGTATTGCTTGGTTTTTGTTAACCCGAGCAACCCCCCCCCCCCATCTCCTCCCCTCTTCCTCTCTCAAAAGACTAAGTGTTGATTTTGATAAGACTGAAGCATTGCACACGTCGAAAACAAAATCTTTACATTTGTAAAAGATAATGAGAAGGATTTGGGAAGAGTTGAATGTTATCTAACTGGTGTTATCGACACTTTTAGTAAAACTCAACATGTTCCAGTATTCGAGCCGTATTCTCACAACTAACCTTTTAAGCAATCCATAAGACTTACAAAGTAAATATGGCGTTGCTTTTAAAGGTAAAATTGAAATCTGGCTGTGAATAATAATTGATGAGTTTAACCATCAGGGTCGGGTCTCTGTGGTCCAAAAAGTTGGTCGATCGCGATCGGCTTTATAGGCCAATCGTGAATACTGCGCATGTGCAGATAGATAAGTAAATTTAAACTTGATGTTGACAAAGCAGCCAGTGTGTGGCCCGGTGCTAGACAAGCTAGTACACGAAACTAGCCATTTTGACCGTGTTGTTATCGTAACCTAGAAGATCTAGTAGCCGATCACCTCGCGATAACGTGCACATTTTCCAGTTGTGAATGTATGTATCGTAAACATTGGTATAAAAGAGGACACAGACGAATGCAGACGGAGTGCAGTCGATGCAGAGAGAGAGCGCCAGGTATTTTGTTTTCGGAAATGTTCCAGTATCAATTTGTTTATTTTGAATTACGTTTTGAAATAGAGAATTCCAAAGAGAGTCCAAAAGAGGGATTTAATTTCTGTACAGCTCGTGAGAAAAGGTAAGTGTATTTTCAATGATTTTGTAACGTTTGAACGTCCCGCTGTTTGAGCATGTAAATCAAACGAACAAATTTAACCATAGAGGGCGCCATACATGATCATGAGGATACACTTGTGACCACATGCACTGAGAATTTGAGTAAACACTATTTCTTTTAGCAGAACAATCTACAAATACTGCAGTGCTGTAGAATAGGTAAACTACCTGCCTTGATCATCTTGAGGTTGCTGTTAAACAGAGATATATGTGTCTGGCAAAACAGGAATCTGATTGCCTCACACCTGTAGATCTTGAGTAATTACAGCAACTTCACAAGTGGAGAATACATGTACATTGTTCATGGTTCTAAGAATTGATAGGACAGTAATATATACTAGTAGTTACTTTGGTGAATTGGAAATGAATGCGATATTTTGATCCATCTACTATGGACCTTGATCATGCAATGATTTAATTAAATCATTGTGTGATCAAGATCCATAAGTACTACATGTAGTACTAGTAGACAGATTGAAACTTCGCCTTCATTTCTAATTTACCATTCCAAAGTAACTGTATTTTTCTGTCCTAACTGACAAGTGTTTGTGATCATGTAATCTTGTGTTGACTATGTGAATGTTGTGCATTTATTGAACAGTCAATGAATTCTAAATTTGAGCTGCATAGATTTCAGTGGAAAATTCATTCCATATCCCTTGCAATGACTTACAATGTAGTGGGCCAAATATTTTAATATTATGATACATATATGTATACACACAAGACCATGGATTGAAGAATTGGATTGAAATAGAATTGTTACTCGCTATAAAGTAACTGTCTTGCTGTTGACATTATCAATAGTCTGGAAAGTGAAACCATAAAATATAGGGTTATTTTACATAACGGAAATGGGAATTTTACCACAGGGTTAGGAAAACAAGTGTAATTATCTACTAATGGCTTTTGAAAAGTTATAAAAAAAACATCTGTAATATATATTGTTATGTGTAATAGGGAAAATGAAAGTTACAAATATGTACATGTATGGGCTCTGGAAATGTCAGGATACCTACTATATGTACATGTAACTTTACTCCATGTATATATATATATATATATGCATTCAGGCAAAGAAAATGTTTTGCGTCATGTGTATCATATGATTTACTGCAGTTCTATGCATTAATCTATTTCCAACCCTCAAGTCAACATTTCAGATTAAATCTGGTTTTGTGTGCCATTTCCTCCTGGTCGTCATCATTCTTATCTGCTACCACAGTCATAATCAGCTTTACAATAAGTGGTAATTTCCTATCCTGGACACTGTGGCTTATTATGTAGGAAATGAATACAACCCAGTCTTGTCTGTCTGTCTCTCAACCATTCTTTATCTTTTACTACTATCATACAGTGGTAATTAGTGTGTTCATGATCCCAAAACAAACTTTCAGACTCATTACGGGTTTGGCACATATCACCAGTCTTTTTTTAGTACAAGAAAGCTACACCCATTAATCTAATGTAACTGTCAACAACATGTACATTGTATTTCTCAATTTTTGTGGTATATGTATCGGTAGTACATTTTTGTTGAAATGTAGGTCATGGCCATGGGTATTATGGATTAGTTGGTGTACATACATGTAAGTCAAATAATTGATTACCTGTAGCTGGGTACATTGTTCTGAAACCAATAAATAGTACTTGTTCCTGTGTATGTAAATTTTATTTCAAGAGAAATAAGTCAACTGAAGCTTTCCTCTCCTCAATCATGGTAGAGGTCACTGAAAAACTAGGTCAAATGATGAACTTTGTTCAATGTCATGCATTATAAATACCTGTCACCATGCATCCTATATTTGGCGTTCTTGCTAAGGTTTCAAGCCATTTTTGAACTATGCTAACAGTAAGAAAGAGTCTGATGAATTTAGTTTCACATATGTAATCATAATTGTCAAAGGGTACCAGTATAAACCGCGATGAGGAAATTGAAAGTCTAGGATGATATACAGGTAGATTTGACCTTACAATGTAGCTACTTTAATTAATTAATACTGTTTAAGATCTGACAGTGACTGCCTGACTGTTCATAAATGATCTTTTTTTCACACCCTGAATTCAGCTTTGAAACTGTTTATAGAATGTCATGTGTATTATTAGTGTTTATAAAAATATGTAAATATGAAAAATTAGACATTGACAATTTAGTATTAACTTATTTAAGCATCAAGTGCATCCTCTTCTGTTCCATATTACTATAGAATGTATGAAGTTTGACTATTACTGTTATTTGACAGTTTCTACTATACATGTACATGTATGTGTACTATCAACATGTACATGTATCACACTGTCTCCTCGACTAAATATAACACTCGCATATGTTTGTTTACATGAATAACGGATCTACACTGCTTACCATAGTATACATTGTAGTAGTGGGTGTGTACATGTAGCTTGTCCAGGTTATTATAAGATTTGGTAAATTTGATGACTAGTCCTTCTATGCAGGTACACTGTCTCAGTTTATCACTGATTATACCATGCACAAGTCAGGTTCAACAAAAAATATAGAATATATACTCTGGTCGTTCTACGTCGCGACAATGCACATCTATGTCACGACAATGTGTGTCTACATCACTGGTTCTGCTTTGTTCAAAATATGAGTAAAAACATTCAAAATTGCCATTACTTTCCCTGATTTTTCTCTGATATTACTGGCAGTGGTAGAATTATATTATTCCCCAATATTTTTCTTAATTCAGCCTGAAAATATGCATAACCTTAGGGTTGTCACTGCTTGTCTAGCAACTTGTAATAACATGGATCCTTGAGGTCACTCATTTTTTCCTTGGCTGAATGAAGAAAAATATTGGGGAATAATATCTAAGGGTCAGCACATACATGTAGTATGATGTACTGTATATTTACATGTATGTACATCTATGTATATTTACATGTACATTCCCACAACTGTCATTTTTACAGAGCTATTTTGTCACAAGGATTGTACATATGTGTCATATTTCCCACGGTTCTGCATTACCAGTATGTACAATAGAATCACCATATTTATTGACCAGTTATTATTTATCATGTTTTTTCGCTTCAGGGTTTTTATAGATTTTTATTATGTAAAATAACACAACTTATGACAGACTACAATAATGTAGAGATGGCATATAATTGCATGGATATAGAAGTACATTTGGATACATAGAATGATATTAAATTATTAACAATATATTGTAAATAGAAGTGACTTGTAGTTTGCGTATCATCACTATCATGACATCTACCATTTTGGGATTTTTCTGGAGTCATGATGGGCGAATGTGTTGAGTTGTTAGAGTGACTGGCTTTGAATCTGCAGGTTGCAGGTTTGAACCATTTGTTTCTGAATGGCTAAAGTCCTTGGGCAAGATGTGAACCACAACTGTGCCTCAGTCAACCTCATTTGATAATTGGGGACCAGGTAGGATAGAGGTTGCAATGTGAATGCTTTAATCCTATGCGCTTATACAGTAAAAGGCTGCAATGGATTGTATGCTACCCAGGGTAAAAGGGCCGTTGTGTCGCTATAGATCCGTGCCAGGGGTAATACATTTTGTAATTGTCAAAGCGCTTTGAACACAAACTGGGAATGCACAGTCACTATATAAAAATCAACATTATTAATATTATTTCAATGCATATCACTCATGACTATGATATACCAGTGTCTGTGCAATGCAAAAAAATACACATATATATGTATATGTACATTGTATACGTCTTGCCTGGTAATTACTACCCAGATCTGACATGAAATAAGTGATAGACTATGAATGACCTTACTCAATGAGAATGCATTAAATTGATTAGATTATAAGATTGTGTTAACATTTCTGCCCTTAGTGATAATTTACTTACTAAAATATAATATAAAGTATAAATTGAAACATATATGTACATTTGTATTTGGTAATACAGTTGATGACACGGCTTATGTCAACTATCATACATGTACATGTACAGATAAAAATGTTGGAAATTATTGATTTGTTGTTAAATGTCATAACATGTATTGGTTGTTTTCAAATGCATCGAATGTATAATTTACCTAGAGTAAACTGACTCATTTGGTAGAATTAATGACAAGCCTAAGGTTAATACAGTGTATCAGGTATCACCTTTCAAGGAGTGAATCCAGCATGAAGAAAAAAAACTGCATGTAAATTAGCCTACCTATAGAATTCAAGATTGTGACTATGTTGCTACTTACACTGTTACCTTACGTTAACTGACATTTTCATTTTTTTTTCAATTAGAGAACGGAGTGTAAAATAAAGAAATAAAAAAATGTCAGTTAGGATAGCGGAATAGTAGTGTAAGTAGTGATAATGCTTGAAGTCCACAGGTAGGCTACATATAAATAGAAACAAAGGTTTGATATATGATATATATGTATTGATTGTTTTCAAATGCATGCAATGTATCATTTTACTTAAAATATCAACTATTATACATTTGGTAAGATAACAAGGCTGATATCGGGTATCATATGTCATTGAGTAAATGATGAAAAAACCATATGAATAGAATGTTGCCATGGAAATAAACATTTCGTTTTAAATGTGATATTACTTTATTAGCCATTTCAAATGTATGGAATGTATAATTTCACATTTTAGTAGAATTGGATGATAAGGCTAATATCAGGTATCATATAGCAATTGAATGATGAAAAAACTATGCTTTGATAAATTCAATGTTGAAAATAATAGTTTTGTTCTTAAATATGTGTGTGTGTGTGTGTGTGTTGGCTTTTTCAAATGCATGAAATGTATAATTTACTAACATAAACTGTTCCATATTTGGTAGAATTGGATGATAAGACTAATATCAGGTATCATTGAATGATGAAAAAACTATGCTTTAACAAATTCAATGTTGAAAATAATAGTTTTGTTTTTAAATGTGTGTTTTGGCTGTTTTCAAATGCCTGGAATGTATAATTTCTAACATACATGTAAACTGTTCTATATTTGTTAGTGTTGATGATAAGGCTAATATCAGGTTACTGGTATCATATAGCAATTGAATGATGAAAAAACTATGCATTTACAAATTCAATGTTGAAAATAACACAATGCAGTTTTGTTTTTAAATGTGTGTGTTTTGGCTGTTTTCAAATGCATGGAATGTATACATGTAATTTCTAACATAAACTGTTCTATATTTGGTAGAATTGGATGATAAGACTAATATCAGGTATCATTGAATGATGAAAAAACTATGCATAAATAAATTCAATGTTGAAAATAATAGTTTTGTTTTTAAATGTGTGTGTTGGCTGTTTTCAAATGCCTGGAATGTATAATTTCTAACATAAACTGTTCCATATTTGGTACAGTTGACGATAAAGCAAATATCAGGTATCATATAGCAATTGAATGATGAAAAAAGTTACATGTATGCATTAACAAATTCAATGTTGAAAATAATACAATGCAGTTTTGTTTTTAAATGTGTGTGTGTTGGCTGTTTTCAAATGCATGGAATGTATACATGTAATTTCTAACATAAACTGTTCTATATTTGGTAGAGTTGATGATAAAGCAAATATCAGGTATCATATAGCAATTGAATGATGAAAAAAGCTACATGTATGCATTAACAAATTCAATGTTGAAAATAATACAATGCAGTTTTGTTTTTAAATGTGTGTGTGTTTTGGCTGTTTTCAAATGCATGGAATGTATAATTTCTAACATACATGTGAACTGTTCTATATTTGGTAGAGTTGATGATAAAGCTAATAACAGGTATCATATAGCAAATGAATGATGAAAAAACTATGCATTTACAAATTCAATGTTGAAAATAATACAATGCAGTTTTGTTTTTAAATGTGTGTGTGTGCTGACTGTTTTCAAATGCATGGAATATATAATTTACTTGGAATAAATTGTTCTACATTTGGTATAGTTGATGATGAAGGCTAATATTATCAGTTATCGTATGTCAATGAGTGAATTATGAAAAAAACTGCATGTAAATAGAACGTTGAAAATAATCATTTTGTTTTTAAATGAGATATGCATGTATATTAATAGCTGTTTCCAAATGCATGGAATGTATAATTTACTAACTGGATAGTGTAAATTGTTCCACAGTTATTTTTTACAATGTAAAAAGTCATGGCTGACTATTGGGTATTGTATAGTGATGAGTGACTGATGGAAAAAAAAAGTGTGCACAAAAAAATACAAGATCCGGAAATAGTCGTTTTATTTTTAAAACATAATATACATGTGTATTGGCTGTATTTCAAATGCATGGAATGTTGAAACTAACCATTGAGAAGTGAGATAGTGAATACACCATGAATTATTCATGAAGAGAAAGGATGATGTCATCGTTTTCAAACTGTCCACGTGGTCAATGAGGTAAGATGCATATCAATGAGCAAAGAAGGTCAATTCGTATAGCGTTGCCGGTTGGGACAGTACTGTCAGTAGTTAGAGTCTATAAATTTGCTTTGTTTGGTGGTGTTTCTTTGGTTCTTATTTTACTCTCAGTTGGATCAAATCATTATATAGTAAGGTAGGTAAGATTTCAATATCATAAAGTCGTCTGTTTTCGCTGATATTTGATGATTTCAGAATATTTTTAACCAGCGCAGTTAAAGCCTTGTGTATTCATGAATATTTTAGTAGCAGATTTAATTGATGGGTTTCGGCGTCTGGCTTAACTGTGTGTGTGTGGTATGATTAGGGAAGTTTTTTTTTATAAAATTCAGTGCTGTCTGGAGTATACAGTATGCAGACTAATTGCAATAATCTTGTATGTTGATCGAAATATTGACAGTTCACAGTAGTCTGTGTTGACAGTAACCCCATTGGTAATCACTATGTATACATGCACTCAACCAAATGGCTTTTCTAAGTTACAAGTGGGCTGTGCTACAATATATCATGGCTTTTTATTAAGCCTATCGGCAAATTGGGGGTTTTACATTTAGGCTATACATGTATGTACCCTACATGGTCCACTTGATGAAGGACTTGTATACATTGTATCAATGACACTTGACCCTACTACAACAAATTTTAAATTTCGGTGTATCATCGTGAGCCATGTATATATAGCATCTTGTCTTTGTTACATGTAGTTTACGTCTGGAGATATACATGTACATGTACTGTGTGTTGTCTGAATCAATCAATGAGCTATAATTTCTGAGTATTTTAAAATTTGCTTATCGCATGATTTATTGGCACCAGTACTTCTCATGTAACTTTATACTCTGAGTTGGTACATTAGTCGTGGAACTCTGCACGTCCTATCTAATATTTCCTTATCAGGAAGTGAAAGTTTCGGCTGAAAGTTCAGTGACGTCATGCTTGTATAGTGGAAACAGAATAGACAATTCATGTTTCTTAGATTTCTATACAGTGTCTTCTTCCGTGTGTGTGTATATATAACTTCTATGGCTGAGTTTTCTAGAAGTCTCCTATCAGTTCTTTTTATCATTTTAACCCTCCACCCCACCACGTAATTACAGAGAAATAGATAGTGTGATTAGTTTTCAGTGTTTTTATGCTTCATTTTTCTGGCGCCGAAAAACCTTGGACATGTTCAGACAAACATTTGGTTGTCATTAAATTTAAAAGTTTCATTGAATTTAATGTTTTCTAATAATAGTAGATGTAAATGTAGTATGCTGTACAGTCATTTAATTTTGTACTTTGTTCCTCTATTGTGAAACATGTCTGCTTGTACATTTTGTAAGTTGTAAATTAATAGTGTACTGAAATCTGAAGAGCTCAATATCCTGTCCACAGTTTATACAACTACATGTAGGTGTTGACACTCCCATTGCCACTCCACATAATATCCAACAGAGTTTTATAGATATATGTGCAGGACAGTGATTTAGACAACCTGTATGTATATGTTAAAAATTGAAACGGTAAAATGTTATACTTGATATGAACACTAGTATAAACGTGTGTGGCAAACAGTGAAAGTACTTTACTTAGGTGTTACAGGTTGTGTGTTAGGGTTTTAAATTTAACTTCAATCTACGCTTAATCAGATTTATTCAAGTGAAAAAATTACAGCTACAATTTTTCTGTTGATTTCCATTGATTTAATAACAGCTTACCACATTATAAATTTGGTAGTCTAGGTAAGACTTAGTACATGTAGTTTATGCATGTGCTCTGGATTACTGTTTAAATTCTGAGCCTTGCTCATTGTAAAAGCTGTTATCTGAAGTGGATGAATTTATAAAACAAAGTTTTTGGTGTTGTTGTTTTTTTTAGCAAGAAAGCAATAACAACTGAAGATTACAGGGATTTTCAGATGAAAGGTGTTGTCATTTACAATTTTAGGAATGTTCACTAAACATGAAGATCACATATAAACCAAAAAAAAATTGGCCAAACGTTTTGAAAGTCGTACAGCTTCTATTATATGTATATCTGACCTTTCAGAATACACATTGACAAATTCAACAAATGTTCTAACAATACATGAATATTTTAATTTGGAAAAATCGTCATAAAGGTTAATGATATTTTGTTCAGACCACTTTGTTTGTCTATCACATTTACTGGTACATGTAAAAATTGTCTATTGATAAAGTTCTACATATCCTTCATGTTTGTTTAGTCTGCGTACACATACAAATCTTTCGATTCTGTGTAAAAAATGTCATGTACAAGTACATGTACGCACTTGTATGCATTAGTAAGCAATTCCTTCTCCACTTTATTGATTTTACACTACTGTTGATCAATGCTTGCAATTGTTCTGCCAGGGTCCTATTCTAAGTGACTCCCTCTACTGAGCATATATAGCAAACTGGTCAATACAAATACCTCCATTCCAAGGATATGTGATCGAAAACTGTACCACATAAAATGTGAATTATATTACTAGTTTCTTGATTGTTCATGAATGAAAATAAAACCTGAATTCCATTTGTTTTGAAATGTTGTTAAAAAATATAGTAAATAAAATAAAAGAAAAGCACTTATTTTTGGTAAAACTTTTATAGCAGTCTGAAGAGTCGTAAATCGGATGCCCATCTTGCTAAAATCACTTTGTAAAGTGGCTAGTCATATAGCGTTACTTGCCAAGTGGTGGTTTATTTCACTGGTTCACCAACGCTGTGAAAATCCTAGACATACACAATATCACGTCAGTGACTTTGTATATTTACTGTAAGTCGGTGAAAAATTGACTCAGAGTTTGTGGAAATTTAGCTCATACATTTATATGTTGTTGTTGTTGTTGTTGTTGTTTTCTTCATACTAAGTTTGTTTATTTTATGTTCTTGTCAAATTAATTTCATTTGATTTTTTATAAAAATTTCAAATGAAGAGTTCAAATTATTAGGTATATATGATTTAATAATCCTTTTTCTCCCAAAGAGGTATTTCTTTTGTTTGTACACAAATGCTTAGCAAGTTGGACAAAACAGGAATAAATATGTGAAACTCTACACAAAAATACTCCCCAGTAATATAAAGCATGCACATTGAGTGTAGAAGAGGTTTATTTTTTGGTCATATTTTTTATAGGAAATTCATGCCTGTGGGTGCATAAATTTATTAATTTTATGTGTACATTGTACATATAAACAAATATTGTCATTGTATTTATTATTACAACCTATATCGGCTTTCAGTATAAATAACCATCTGTTTTATTAAAAAAACCAAAAAATTATTTTGTTATGAAATATTTGTAATATGTTATCCATTTTCTATAAGATGCAAAATCGATAAATCATTGTAAGGCCATTATTATTTGAGCAGTTTAATTAAATTTCTTTGTTTCACTAATGTATGTCAAGTATTGTGTTTCCACATAATGGAACAATAGAATCAAATAGCCATTCAATATTTGCTATGAATGAAATGAATAAAATGACATATGCAAATGTAATAGAAAGTAATAGAAATCAGATACCTGAGAATTATAGAGTAAATCATCATCACATCAGTTCATTTTAGGGTCAAGGTCATTAAAGGGGAATGTTGACATACATTTTACAGTTAGCAGCTTTCTAGTTCACGGTCAAGGTCATGTACCCCTTCACTAGAGTTACTTCTAGTAAAAGCATGATTTCCTTATTATATAGAATGTCAGGGTTAGGTTGAGTTCGTATGTGAGTCATTCTGTGTTAATGGCTTCAAGATGTCTGATAATGTATATGTTTTAAATGTGGACGGTATACCTCTGCTATTTATATTGTAATCCATGGGGCCCTCACGGCGTACAGAAGGTATCATGGGAAATGGAGATCCAAAACAAAGTATGTATTATATACTCTAACTTTAATTTTGTTGTACATGATCAATTATTCGGATTTCCAGATACCCAAAATGTATGCCTACTACATTTGTCAAATTTACTATATTATTACAGCAGCCATATAAACCATGGCATTTCAGCTTTACATATATTATTATTTTAAAAAGTTTGGTGTGGAACTGTACATGTATGTCCTGTTCAACTACCGTAATTATTTTGCAAAGTAGCGCACAAAATATATGCGAGTGCCAGGATCTTTATGTAATTACCAGGGGTGACTCTCAAAGGTTATGAAGCTGATTGCCAACACTGTACATTGTATGAATGTAAATGTGCAATTCTAACAATGTTCCATGACATTTGAAAAAAACTCTGCTGGTATACATGGAATTCAACATCGCGCATAAATACACGTGGGCGTTGTGAAAGTGTTTCAGTCACAACAGTTGAGAAAGTGTTTGTCACAACAAAAGCTGAGAAAGTGTCAGTCACAACAAAAGCGGGAAGAAACTGTTTTAGTCACAACAACAGTTTGATGAGAGACAGAAAAAATCAATATGGTTCAGGAAGTGATGACAAAAGACAAGTTTTGTATTGATCGCAAGTATATATACATGTACACATTGGTGTACAGGTGACCACCTGATTCAAAACAACAATCAATATCAAGTGTTAAAATACAGAAATCTTACATTGTTGGCACACATTACAAAAAACGTGTTTCACATGCACCTGTACAGTACTGTGGGGTGGCAATACTAAATCGTATAAGGTAGAACATAATATCGTGTATTCAAGGTACCAGTATGCTATCAGATTTCTAAGCAAATGTACAAACACAGTAAGGACATTGATGTATGCAAATTGTCTAGTCTCACAAAGCCAATACTAATAACAAGGTTGGGTAGAATATATACATGTATACATGTGTACCATAGTTTCATGCAGTAGTAGCTTTTTCCTCATACATGATCTCGTGAGTGTCTGCACTATAAGGCCAGTCATTGTTGAACGAACTCTAAACTTGACTCCTGTGAAGGTAAGCTTCAGGTAAACACCTCATCATAGGTATGGTCATGTCATTGTTAGTTTCTGTTGTATGGATAGGTTTCCTTTTGACATATATGTACATGTATGAGACAAATGGCGGCCAGGTATGCATTTCTTGGCGAGTGAGAATTCACCCACAGAGTTAGATTGTAAACACACAAACAGTCTTTTGTAATAGTATCTTCACTTTCAGAAAGAGAAAATGTCCCAGAGTGATAATCCCAAATATTAGTTTTTTTTGACGGTAATTATTGCAGATACATGTACATGTACTTTACATTTATACATGTAATGACAAACATACTTTGTAATGCCAATGGAAATCTTTTCCTTGTAGTGTTTTTATACAGTATTTCTTGTTTTCTGTTTTGATAAACTTGTTATTTTCATTGAATGTAGCCATTTTTGTTAATGGGTCATTAGTTATTCAACTTGTTCACCAGAATAATGTCCAAGTACTTCCTGCAACCACAAAGATTCCAGATAACAGAAAATAAATAGCTATGTTCTATGTAAAATCAGTCTTTATATTTGTTGTTGTCGTCATATTGGGATAAGAGAACAATACATATCACTGTGCAGTCCTTGATACCCTTAATGTGTACATTGGGCCTCTACTTGATACACAACTGCTCAACTATTGTTTATTCTATGGTTTGGCCAAGCCTACTCATCAGCCAATCAGATTCAAGTATTCCAAGTAGGCATTAAGAATGACAGCTGTGAGGTCATGAGGTCAGCGTCAGTGCATCACTTTAATGAATAACTAGTAGGCGGCAAAGTATAGACTTTTCAAACCACGCTGGCAGTTAGAAGAGATAGCAATTGTAGTGTATCTGTAGATTATTTTTTTCTAGTTCAGGTTGATCAGAGGTACGTTTTGTGTTCCCGTTGTTGAACCTGTGTCGCCTACTGGTCAGTGATCACATCAGTGGGTAATGTATGTACAGTATTTCAGTAATGATGCATGGGCATGATGGTGTCTGCATATGCAAGGATTTGACTTGATCAGTGCAGCTGTGCTTAAAGTTAAAGGATCCAATTAACAGATCACTTAAATATTACGTTATTGTGAAAGTTATGGAACCTGTGCAAACTCAAAACCATCGAGTATATATTTACCGTAGGGATGTATATAGTATTTTACATAGTTAGGCTGATATAGGGGATCAATATTATTACTGGATGCATGTTCCACAGTTTAAAATGATATGTGAGGTTAGAATTGATATTCTAAGTGTGAAGTATATGCTATCATATTACCATAGGAAAGAATAGGGCTAAAAATAAAGCATTATGAGTACGGGACATTATAATTGGAAACCTCAGTACCACTATTACCAGCAAGTATAGGAAAATAGGTCAGTTCATCAGTACATTTAAAACACTTTTTCTCAGACCATGGAGGTACGTACATGTACATGAGGAGACCTTTGTACCCTGTGTACCTCCATGTTGTAGCCTAGCTGAGATCTGTTGCGTTGGTGGATTTTAACCATAAATCCCCTGCACAGTGAAACTAAAGTAACTTAATTTGAGTCGTTGAGTGGAGATCTGACTATCTTGAGAGGAGAGACAATAGTCAAAATCCTCACACAACATTGTCTATAGTGCTATCCGTGGCAATTTGAATTTCAAGATGGGTAAAGAGATGATTTGATACCATTGATAGCTCTAGAATACATTACACGACTTGATTCTAGGCTGTAAGGATCTACACTACTTGTAGCCTACAGACATGGCAATCTTACTCAAAATACTGGCTTGACTGGTAACCTGAGGAATGACATTTTCAAGTCAGATAGCCAAGTCTCTGGGATATATAACAGTGCAGTAGTAAAGTGTAATGTTTCTACAAATTCAATCCTTTGATTTCACCATCCTTGCTATATACATGAGTACATATGAATGACAATGAACTTGAAATGTGACACCATGGAGGTAGGAAGGATGTGGTGACACTTAAAAGGTAATAAGGCAGGCAGAAGAAGGTCATATTTTTAAAAAAAATGATAGATGAGATCATTGTACAATGTACATGTAAGTTGAAAAAATGGTGCAAGGCTTTATTTCCGACATTTGTCTTTTGTCTCATCATCAATTAGAAGTCAATATTAGCTTTTTATGAATAATGTATTGCAGGTCAGAGATGTCAATTTTATGTTGATGTTATTTATGACTTGCATGCATGCATGCTGTTTACCTGAAAGATTTAGTGGTATGTGTATTTTAAAATTTATTTGTAAGGGACCAGCTGTGCTGCCTGCTAGCTGATACAGAAATTGCATGTATGAGATGTATTTGATACAGTTGACGTTATCGTATCTGATGGAATATGTAGTCAAGTCACATGTAGGAAAATGGCTTTATTTGATCTCAAGTGGCATAGAGATGTGACATGTATGAGAATATAATGTTTGGGGGAGAGAGAAATGCTGCAGTGTTGCATTTATAAGTATACAGTATAAATATTTTACTTGTATATTGTTAGAATCGTCAGTTATCCTTTTTAGTATTAGTAGTAGGGTCTGAAATCTGTTTATAATTTTCTCCTCAGTCAGGAACACATAATGTAGCCGTGAGACTAAGTTTCATGTTGCTTAGAATCTAGGGATACAGTCATGATGTGAGGATTTTTTAACCATTGCCTGTCTATGAAAGGCAATAGCCAAAATCCACACACAGCTCTTGATTCTATACTAGTCTTCATGTTACTATCTCAATCTTCGTGTTACTAGCTCTCCACACCTGTACTGTAGTGTCATAATATATTACAACATAGGAACATCCATGCTAGCCGAAAGACTTACATCATCTTACTTATAATCTCAATTACTAGCTATCCAAACTAAGTACGTTAGAATAAACAGAGTTATACAGGTAGATGACATCTTGGTGACACAGGATTGGATATCTAGAGATACATATAGTAGTAAGTCTGTGGGTTATATAATGTACATCCATGTGCCTGCACCAAGTGATAACATGTAATATCCTATTATATAACCTGTAAGCCTTGCTAACATCCATCCATTAGACACTGATTCTTTTCAATTTCCGTTGACTTACATTAAGTATTGTCCTGTGTCATGTCGTTTCTCTTCCTCCTATTGTATGCGTGACTCATTTCCATGTTAAGATAAAATAGGTTGGAATGTGTTGGGCTTGTATGAATGTCCAAATAACAAAGTCGTTGTAAATACCTTCATTTCAGAAAACAGTTGACTAAATTGACTGTGTATGAATGTCCAAATTAACAAATACCTTGATTTAAAAAACAATTGACTTATACTGCGATAATGTCCTGCTTGCTTGCACACGGAATAAGTCGGGACTCGATTCTGACAATGTCCCTCTCTATGTAGTCTAGCACATACAGACAGAGCAAGTTGGGACTCGATTCTGGCATTGTTCCTTGCCTCCTTGATGGACATTGTCAATGTAGATTTGCGTCCCGTACACCATCTGCCAGCAGTCGACTAATACAAATTATAATTGTTGCAACCATTTTTGTGTCACGAGATCTTATTCGTCTTAGTCCTTGTATTATCATAATTTATTATGAAAATATTAGATTTTAGCAAGGTTTTGTTATCACTGATATTTCCATGGTAATATAGTGTAACTGTTGTGGTTGTGTTTAGGATTCAAGATTACATGTATGTATCTGTGGATAACACAAGGTCCTTGGTTTGGTTTCAAAGCGGTGTCCTGTATTAACATTATCCAAGGTGATTTAAGTGATCAGCTGATTGGTCAAGTGCAAATAAGTTTTAAGAAATCGTGTAAGGAGTCAAATGAAATGTTTACAGCAAAAACGCTGAATTTTTATATGACCTGAATATTTTTGTGTCTCTGTAAACAGTAACGCAATGTAGAGAAGAATGTTTAGGTAGATTTTTATCTGATAACTCCTGTGATAAGCTGTGTGACAAATGGTAAATTGTCATATCAAGGACATTTGTTTCAACTTTGGGTTGAGTGTATACAGTACCGGTCCTTTAGTTTCTGTGTGATGCATTTGTACATTTTGTTATTTGACATAAAATGCCTACACGAACTATTTCAAAACTCAAAATTTATTTTGTATCAACTTGATACTAGTATGTTTATACTTCATTTACTTATCAGTTTATTACCATTATTGTAATGTCCCTAATTAATATCTTTATAATATACACAGGTGCAGGTGTGTGTTTTCAACATCGGATAATTTAGCTGATCAGGTTTCTATATTGATATTATGCTGAAGTGGAGAAACCTCCAAAAGTGGTTCAAAAACGGTTCTACTGACAACGACTCTGAAAACAACGACTACGGTAATTATGGCAACAACTTGGTATTTGCAACATCTCCAACCCTTTCTGATTCACTGAAGTTCGACAAGCAGTGTGGTTACCAGAACAAAGTATGGACCCAGGGAACAAGTCAGCAGTTAATCAAGTTACTACAAGGAGACAAAGAAAATGTAGATATTAAACAGTTACAACAGTGGCAGGTAAATGGACCATATTATTAGTATTAGTAGTAGTAAAAATATAAACATTTATAAGTTTGTCATAAGGGTGTAGACACTGTCTTGAGAAAATAGAAAGAAATTTGACCAAGTACTATTCAGTACCTTATTTGGGGGGGGAACAATTTTGTCAGTAAAAGCGTTTATGAAGGCGTCAGAGAAAAAGACATTTAGGTAGCATCCAACTCCTTGTTTTGAGGGAAAAGAAAGCAATTTTGCTATCAAAAGTGTTTACAAAGATGGCAAGAGAGAAATATAATAGGTAGTGTTCAACACCTTGTTTTTTGGTAAAAACACTTTGATTTTCTTGATTTTCCAGTCAAATTGATACAAAACTCTAAATGTGTTACAGTGGTATTATTGAAATTTTAACGATAATTTTCATTATGTGACTGATATAGAGTTTTACCACCTATACACATAAAAATAACAAGTCAACCATTTGATTTCTTATTCAACACCATGAGTAGTCTAGAGGCTATCCAATCTGATTAAAATCCGATGTAGTGTACACTTCTTTTTTGGCTGTTGCGTTTACTGCCGTTTGTTCTTTTGTGAGCGCTCATTACATACATCTGACACGACACCATAGGCGTTCCTGTACCAAATCTCAGCACTGAGTGAATTCACTCAATGAATGAGAGTGCATAATACACCAAAACATACAGGTACAGTACTTCAGAGCGCTCTGATCGACAAAAACCACGAGTCTCTTAGTCCTTGTAAGAGAGAGGGAGCTTGAGATTGGAAGTCACGGATAGGCTCTAGACTACGGCATGACAGGTCTACATGCTAAAATTGCATTATAAGAATAAGTCGGCCTTTTTTGTTCAATTTTGACCCTCTAGCATGAGGTAGATTTATAAAATGCTATTACCAGGTATTCAGAATTTTTTCTACATACAAGTACATTACAGTATAAGGTTGGTTAGCTCAACACAATGAAGAATCTACTGACAAGTTAATTATAGATTCAAAATAGACAGTGCAAGGCATGCATTATGTAATAATCTCCCATACTGATTTCATTGTAGGTTCAACCATAAACTCTTTCATGTAGCGTCTATGGTTTAACACAATTTGTGCCGCAAAAGTGAAAATCTTACATGTAAACTCTGTCTGTTACTTTGTCTAAGAAAACTCCTACCCATCTCAGTTCAAATAAAGACACCCAATCAGGGGTCACCATATAATTTTTTGAAATATTAAAGGTCAAAGTGATATCAAAATTGAAGCTATGAATTTAATTTGCTGTTTTTAATTCTGGGAAAATAAAAGATTTTGTTGATTTTGTTGAAAATAAGATGATGGACCCCCAAAATTTCTTTTGTTATTTTAATAATACCAGGAACAAGCTTTCATATGGCAAAGTTTGGAAATGTGTCCCTGGGATATGTTATGCCGTAACTTGTTGGTACCTATTGAGGTACCTGGTAAATAGAATATTACAAGGGTGATTGGTGTACAACAACACAATCATGGAGAATCTGTTATTGTCACAAATAAGACAATGTATGTGTCGTACGTTATGTAATATCCCATACTGAATTCACTGTAGTGATTGTTTACTACATGTACCAATTTTGTCCTCTGTAACATAGACAAAAATCTTTGTGATGCAACATACTACATTAAAAGAGTTGCATTTGTACAAATATCCTACATTTGTGTACCCTCAGTAGTGTCTCATGAAATATACTGTGATTGTCTTACAGAATTAGGTGTATATCATCTATCATGGCTTTCACTTCTCTCGAGCGGCTTCCAAACAGCGCCCCCTAGTGGTCAAACTATTGCATCTTTTGTCTTTCTCATAACAAGCCTATGATATTATTGTCTTACAGAATTTCATAAATGATGTGGATCAACTCGGTGAATGGTTGACGGATATTGTCTATCAAGCTGATTCATGGAAGACTCCCAGAGGTGACGTCAACAGTCTCAGAGTACATCTGGAAAGACATCTGGTAAGTGTACTATTCATTTGGTGAATTCTGATTGGTTAAATCTATAAACTTGATGTCAACAGTCTCAGTGTACATCTGTCAAGACACCATGCAATGTACATGAGTTTATCTGTAAACAGTCAAATTAAATTGTGTGTTTTCATCTTCCAAATGAAGTCATTTTTTGCATTAAAACTAACACATTTCTATTTTTGCATTTATATTCGCACCTTTAGGCATTTGCCATAGAGATAGAAGCTCACCAGACATTGAAAGAGAGTGTTGTTAGTGAGGCTGTGGACTGTATGAAGGCTTTGCCTCAATCCAGGCAGTGTCTGGAGGAACTGTTGTTGGTGATTGAGTCACAATGGGAAGACTTACAGAACCAGATTGATGTACAATATCAACAAATAGAAGATGCATTGAATGCATTGGAATCTAGTATTACAACTGAAGATTATGCCAGGGTAGGTTTTGGGTTATTTCTTGGCCAAGAGTGACCAGGGTAGCTCCTGTTCACATCATGAGTTGTCTGCTAGTGCTGGGTGCTGTTCTTTTCTCTTCTGTTAATACACCAACCTAAAATGGTGATAATGTGTTAACATTGGACAGTGAAAGATAGTTACTTTGGAGTGGTAAATAGAAACGATGCAACGGTTTGATCCGTTTACTACAGTGATTTGATTATGCAGCATGAATGTCATGAGACTGGATAAGTACATTTTTCCTTGATCAAGGTCCATAGTAGAAGGATTAAAACACAGCTTTTATTTCTCATTTACCGTTTCAAAGTAACTTCATTTTATTCTCGTATCGATTCTTGGAACAATGAAAAATATACTAGTATTTTCCATTCATCTCACATGTACGTGCCTTAACTGACTCCACACTTACTTAACTGCCTCACTCAGTTGCGAATGGTCTGTCTTTGTTGATATGTCACTGAATGTTAAATTTTAATATTGAAGTCATGTATCACATACAGTCTATGTGGTTTGAGCTTACCTTGGCTGAAAAAAACTCATGTGCATATTTCCATGTATCATGTTTCTGCAGGTAGTGAGTCCTTTATCGGTTGAACAGGCCAAAGATGCTGTGGATCACTTGACTTTCAAGCTCCACAGCAAGAAAAGAAAGAACTCGCCTATGGAAAGTCACATCTCGGCATTGAATAAACAGGTTGAATCCTTCAGCAGTGTCCAAAGGTGGGTGAATGAATCCGTAGTCTGGTTATTGTAAAAACAAAAGGTTGCACAGTTTAGTCATTAGGGGCACTGTTCAAAAAGCAGCTTTTTTTACCAGAAGTGAAAGCAATGATAGTTGAGCATTTTCTGCAATTAGCATATTTCTCCAATGTTTCAGTTGTGGCCATCTTGAACTAGATTTCTTATATCAACGTCATATACATGTAGAAGGTAAAGAGAATCTTTGACATTATGGAGTAGCATCATTATAACTTGTAGTTTCTACTTCTACACTCCTGACCATGTCTATATATATACATGTTTGTATTATTTGTTTTTCTAGCCTGGACAGTATTCTTATAAACACAGAGAGTGTTTTGAATAGCAGTATTGATGACAGTGACGGTGATAAAAACAACCCAGATGATGAGGCTGTAGATGACTTTCAAGGAGACTACCAGTCTTTGTTTGACTGTTTAAATCAAATGCAGGTTGTCATCACACAGAAAGACACTGATGTCATTGCCAATAATGAACAGTACCAAGAAATATGCAAGGTATGTCAACTTTTGACACGGATCTGCAAACGAAAACAGTTCAGATATGAAAAACAGTAGTCTGGTAGAGCTATAGAAATAGTCCATAACAAAATAATAATACTTATGTAATCCTTATGATAGCAGGAACCTGGGATTGAGTCATGGGCCTTCTGGGGTAGTCGGTTGACTCTTTCTCACCATAGATGGCGTCCTTCCAGAAATCACTGTACTGTTCTATAATTGTGGTTGAGTTGTAGGCATGTGTAAAACACTGCTAGTAAGTATCTAAACCTTCTCATTGGGGGTGATACAGTAACTAATTCAACAAATTGACTTTAGAGTATACGATTATATGTACCATGCAGCATGGAAGTATAACTTCCATGCATAAGTATAACTTCCATGCATGCAGCAATGCTTACTAGAGGGTGAGGGTTAGACCTGGCTATTGTGTTACCAGCCCGTAAATATTCATGTGTGTTTAACTATTGTTGTTAAATTCAAATGACATGACCTAGCTGTCAATGTGTCCTTTATCTGCATTTGTACACTAACATACAGAATACTGTACAATGATACATGTATGTGTACAGGTGGTGTAAGTCTCTCCCAGGTTAGCCAAACAGTAATGGGACTCAAACTTTGTTGTTGAGTCTGTTTAATACAAATACAGTTCATATTCCTAGTGTAACCAGTTGATAGTCAAATTTAGTAACCAATATTATACTATAGCCATATGATGCTGAAGTGTGTATCATTCAGTATGTGTCATTCTGATTTTTAAACCATATAAACACTGGTTGCTAGTTATCATCTGTCTTGGAAATGGTTACTACTAAAACGGTAAGTTCAGTAATAGGCAGATAGTGCAGGGGAAACCAGTGTCTATGATTTAAATAACAGATAAGATGACTTCACTTGATCACAATTTGGTCATTGCATGTGATACATTCGATCTGTTCTGTGCTGACCATTTGTTTGGCCATTTTAAATCACTTCCTATATTTGCCACAAAGCCTCTATGTTACGCCAGCTCCCTGTAGCATAGTCAATAGCGCTTAGCATTAGCAGTCAGGAGCTCATAGGTTCAAATCCCACTTGAGACAGGGGATTTTTCTGTGACCGACCCAAACCCAGGGTGAGGGTTCTACAGACTCGATGGGTAGGCAGTATCACCCAGCCTTGTCTCACTCACAAGAAGAGTGTGACTTTGGGGGGACTTCTGAAGTAATGAAGCATAGAATCAGGGATGATTACTCACATGGAGTCCACTGATGCTATGTTTGCACTAATAGTATTAATGCAGGGACTCTTTGTTAGAATCAGTACTTCAAATACTTGCCATTAAGTCTCTGTGTTCCGATATGCATCTAAATAATGTGACATCAACTTTTTATTTTAATATTAGGAGTACAAAGATGAAATGGATCGTTTAGAAGCCACAAGAAGGTCAATCAACTGTCAGGGCCACCATTTGATGACGGTCTATCCTAATCTCACTTCGGAAATCACATCCAAGTTATCAGACATCAATGATAGATGGAGTTGTCTCCAGGATCATGTTGTCGTGGATACCATGAGTTCTTCTGCATCCTCGTCACCAAGCAGTCAATCCAGTATGTTGGAAGAGTTGGATGATATTTTGGTGACTCTGAGAGTGTGGCTGAATGATGTCGAATGTCAACTCTATAATGTTAGCTATAATAAATGTCTGAACTCGGATGATGTGGCAGAGTTGCAGAAGAAATCAGAAGAACACCAGGTATGTAGGCAATGATGGTTGTATAACTCATGCTGTCTGTGTACAGTGCAAGAAATATTTGCAAAAAAAAATTTAGGAATGAAAAATAATCAACACTTAGACGCTACAGAAAGGCCTAAATTGTATCTTGTGTTTTTCTATCCTATGATTTGTGTGGGAGTTTTCATGACCTAGATTTATTTTTGCCCTGACACAACATATTAGATCAAAAAAGTTCCATGAATGACTGTAAATTTTCTCCAAAATGGCAACCACAATGGCATATTTACTGAAAATGGTAACCTTTTGATCAAAAAGTTAATAGAATTTCCATATTAGACTTCTGTAACTGACCAAAAATGGAGAAAAAAAATCTTATGTTACGGCAGTTTTTCACTCATGATTGACAAATGGTTGATTAATTCATGACTATATCAATCAATACCTGAAAATTTTGTCTTTTCGTACTTTCAGAATTTCTTTCTTTTTTAAAACTATATCATGCAACACATCAAATGTTGCCTTTTCCTATGTAACATGAAATATTTTCCCTCCGCTAGGTGTTGCAATCTGACATAGAGAAACATGCCCGTGGTGTGACTGCAGTGTTGACACTATGTGATATTGTACAGGATGATGTCAGAGCCTGTGCTACAGACAAAGACAAGGAGGGTCTGCAGGCAGCAGCGATTAGTTTGAACAGAAGATGGCAAGCCATTCTGACACAAGCCATAGACTTGCAGTCAAAGTTGGAGGAACGACTACAGGAGTATAAGGTATGTGACTATAAACTGATACTGTCAATTGGTACCCTAGCCAGTCTCCAATCATTTGCCAATTTGTATGGATTCCCAAACTATAATGAATATTCATGAACTGAAGTTAGGTACAATCCATAACACCAAAGTAAAGTGTTTTCTGTATGTACAAAAATCATTTATAACATCCATGTCAAATATAAAAGTATACTGTTTCATTTACTAATTGACCACATTAGAAAGGCCACATGCTAGGCTTGTAAATAAACCAATTGAAACAGTCTACTTTTACACTTGATATGAATGCTATAAACGAGTTTAGCACATAGAGAAAGTGCTTTACTTCAGTGTTATGGGTTGTACATGCTTATTATTGTAGCTTATCCAGACATCACTGTCTGTTTTGAAGGCCCACATTGGATTACGTTAAAAATCTTAAGTCTGAAAAAACAGTTGTTTGACAGACTGAGCTACAGAAAACATTGGTCCAGAATAAAAGAATGATCCTGTTTGATCCACTGATAACACTAATGGGAGAACCTAGGATTGAATTCTTTTGTGTAAAACAATCCAAACTCCAGCACTAAACTGGCCATGTATTGAATGAGACATCAGGACAGAGAGTGAATCACCAGACAGCCACCATCTATAGAGGCAAAGTTGAACTATGTTCTGAAACTGTCAAATTATATGTGATTATTGATTTGGTCTATGTAGATGTATCAACATATTCAAATTATTTCAGTTGCATTTGAAAAATATCACTGTATTTCTTTTTTTGTTTTTATTCAAACAGGTAGACGAGTTACCTAATGTAGACGATCTCAGCACTGCTTCAGCTACAGCCAGTGCTACAGCTGTTAGGTTTAGTGACATGTATTGTTTTGAGAAACCAGCCAACTGTGTACCAAGTAAGATGGTAGAAGGACTCCTAGATTACGAGTACGATCAGAACGAAGTGATTGACGATGAAGATCTGTTACCGGTCAGGAGAGCATTCTCAGAAAATGATGCTTACAGTGTGAGTGACTTGACAGACATATCAGTGGATGACGAACTCAAATATGATGATGTCTTACTGATGAAGGATCAGGAAATCGATGAGTCTTCACTAGAAAGCGAGTTGCAGTTTGAAACGGACGACTTCTTAGACACCGATGATTTCTTGGATATGTCTTGTAATCTGTCTTACGATACATTCCTGCCGAAAATGGAGTTAGAAGATGATGGGGATGAGATTTTCCCAATGGAAGACATCAATCCGGAGGACATGGAGAACGTTCAGAAGATGAGGGAATTGGCCTCAAAGAGACAGAAGAAGATGAGTAAAAAACAAAACAAGGGGAGAGATGCTGTGGATGGTGAAGAGAAAGATGGGAAGGTCTGTAGTAGAAAGAAGAAGAACAGAGGGAGTGGTAGTAGTCGAAGACATTCAACAACCTCAGATATGAAGACTAGTGGATGTCGTTCATCCGAAGATTGTTTTAGCAAGTCACCGAGAAGTGGCGTCGGTGAAAATGGACTCATGCCCAAACCGATTTTGAAGAAAAGAAAGAAAGTATTGGGAAGCAGTTGTGTTGGAAGTCCAAAAGATGACAGCAAAATCGGGAAAGTGGAAAAAACTATTTTTCACAAACACCGGGAAATGGAAGAGAAATTTCCACAAAATGTTGATGCCATGACAAGGGCTGTAGAAGATGCGTTACAGGCATTCATGCCAAACAGACTTGGCAGCATGCCAAACAGATCTTGCAGCAATGAAGAGGATAAAAAGTTTGAAGATGAGTGGGCCGATCTAAGACTAGATGATAAGGAGTCATGGAAAATCCCCACAAGTCAACGAAGGTGGTTATCCAATGGTTTTACCACCAATCTCATGACACCAGAGGGCAGCCCGAATAGTCACAGCCAAGTGTTTGGTTCTTTTGACAGTCCAAAGAGTGGGAGAAGTTGGTCGTCTTTTGGTAGCAGCATTTTTGGTGATGTGACATCAGAAAGGAGACTCCGACCTTGGGATATGTACGGTGCTTTTAGCAGTCCGAAAAGTGAAGGTAGTTGGGCGTCTTTGGGTAGCAGTCCTGTAGCTGACATGAAAAGTACAGAACAGTGGCAGAAAGAAGTGGCTTCTGCATTGAAGACTTGTGAAGAAGATGATGACGACGATGACGATGTGTTCAGTGAGACAGAAGATACGCCTAGAGCTGATAGAATGACTAGACATGATGATCGTGGGGAAGACATCTTCCTCTTCGATATGAGTGAGGACGAGGAAGATAGTGATCAATACTTGATGGCGGACATCGATACTGATGAGTACGGAGGAAGCTTACTCAGTGAGAGCTTGAAACTTGACTTAAATTTGATCGATGCTCAGTTTCAGCAAGTTGCTGCCGAGATCAATCGAGCTAAGGCTCAGATATTTGATGAAATGTCAACGATTGACATGAGATCTGGAGACGAGTTGAATTTACAGAATGAGATTCTAAATGACGAGAGGGAGAAAATCAGACGATTCTCTGAGGGCGACGATGAAGATGATTTGATAATGATGCAGACGAGTAGCTCTGAGGGTAGTCATGGTGACAAAGATGATAACTTGATATTGATGCAGACTACAAGTGCTGATGGTGGTCACGGTAATGAGGAAGATCATTTGATAAAGCTGCACGCCAGTAGCAAAACAAGCAGAAAGAGGAGGCTGTTTCCATCTTTAACTACCAGAGATGACATCAACGCAGGCAGTGATGAAACAAGGAGGATGTCCAAGTTTTTTCCATCACTTACTGAAAGTAGTCAAGCTGACGAGAAGGAAGTATTAGAAGAGAATAAGGAAGTGATACGTATCACTGAAACCGTTCCATGCATAAAAGTAGAATGTACTGATGGTGAAACTGTTGATGGCAGGTGTATGGGGAAGGTATTCTGTTTTCCACAACCCTGTGAAAGCAGTGAAAACAAGCTGAAAGTGGAAGGTGTGTCAGTATATAGAGAGTGCCCAACTCCAAGAACACCAGCTGAAGATAGGATGGTGATTTACCCACTGCTATCAACTCCGAGAACACCAGGAACTCCAGCTGAAGAAGGGATGGTGATATACCCTCTGTTATCAACTCCTAGAACGCCTTTCGAACCCAGAACTCCAACCGAAGAAGGGAAAGTGTTGTACTCAGTGCTATCAACTCCAAGGGCACCACTGGAAGCCACAATATCAATTGTTGACCATCCAGATGATGAGGAAGACAATGATGGGATGTGTCCACCACTTGTCAATAGCACAAATCAATTTGAATATCCTAAAACACCCAAAACACCTAACTCACCAAGTGTAAGTCCTTGGACTACCCCTAGATTTCGTGCACCACAACCTCCGTGTACAAAGAGTGCGTTGAATTCCGTAGTGGATACTGGATATGCAAATAGTGGTCAAAGCACTGAAGAGTGGCTGGAGATGAATGGTTGTCAGTCTGTGAGTGGAGATGAGTATCGTGGGAATTGTCAGCAATCGGTGGATATGGAAACACCTCATATCACAGAAGGAGATGATGAGCAGAATTGTGAAGCAACCGTCTACCAGCTACAAACAAGTCGTGTTGAGTCCATTGCAGTTACAGTTGCAGCCACAGATGATGTCGAATCCAGTGCAATTATAGGTGCGGACAGAGATGATGTAGAACCCATTGCAGTGACAGTTGCAGCCACAGACTACATTGAATCCATTGCAGTTACAGTTGCAGCCACAGACGATGTGAAATCCATTGCAGTTGCAGCCAAAGATCCTGAGAATAGTGAAGGAGTTAGTGAGGAAGACTCCATGGTGACAAGAGAAGCAGGAAAGTCAGACTGCGATGATGATGATGAATCAAAACATGATGGTCAAGGCTATCAGTCTCATTTCAACTCTATCGACGAAGACGTGAATAGAAGTAATCATTCTCAAACAAGTGAATGGTCCAGTCTGGCTGACAGCTGTAGTGGTAATGTGTTTGATTGGACAACAGTGACTAATGATGGTGATGTAAATATTGCTCAAGTGCAGAGGCTAGATTTTGATGGTGAAGAGTTTGAACACATCACAGAGTTGACATCTTCACTCAGTCATGGAGATGTAGAAAGTCAACCTTCTGAGAGGAATGATACAGATGATGATGATGATGATGAAAAAGGTGATGAAGAAAGGGAGGAGGATGCTTTGGATGATACTCCTTACAAGATACCAGAGACATCTGTAGATGTCGACCTTGAAGCAAGGTGTGAAAGCAGTGGCTTATGCCATGTGAGCGCCTCACCCCAGTTCTGCGACTACATATCTGAGTTGGCTGAAGCCTGTGTGAATGGTCAGCTGACGGACAAGATCCACGAATCGCATGCCAAGCTGGTGAAAACCATTCCAAGAGTGATTCAAGGTGATGGGAGTGGATTTATAGCTGATGTGTCTAGTGTGGACTGCCAGAGTCTACAGGAAGAATTTGGAGCTTCATATTTAGATTGTCTTCCTACGAAGTGTGACAACAATAAGACATCAACGTACCACCGTAAAATTGGCCACCTCTCTATTGAACTAATCAGTTTTGATAGTGACACCAGTTTTGGAATGGAGTGGTCAAATCACCGTAGAGCCGAACCGTCTGACTTGGATGTTAGCGCCAGCTATGAAGGCAGTGACAGTGATGAAGAAGTATGTAAGGACGGTGCTGATGATGATGATGTGGAAGGTGGTGATGATGACAAGGAGGAGGGAGAATATATGGAGGAATGGTTTGATGCTGATGATGGGGAGCAAGATGAAGACTGGAGTGAAGACTTTGTGATGTTTACTACCTTACCAAGCGTTAACTCTCAAGAATGTGAGGAAGGCAGTGAGGATGGACTGCAAGACAGTGGTAGATTTTCAAAGGTGAGGTAGCAAACTGACAGTCACATGTCGATAACCATTGACATTGGCCCTTCTAGTGTCTGTAGTTGAACTTGTGACTTTATAAATCATCGCCATGGCAATCACATGAAGTAAAAACTAAAAACATTGATCCCACTGTTGTCTTTGCTTATCATATGTCCAACTCTTTATTGAGGTTCACTTACAGAATTCAAGTCCAAAACACCAAGAATATTTCAAAATCTTTATTTTGGCTGAGAACATCTGTACATATATGTGTTAAAACTGTACAAATCAAGCAGTCTAGATGATAATTTTTATACATGTAAGAAATAGATGAATGTAATAGTTTGTTATTGCACAGGGTCTTATTTAGCATACCTTTGTAAATGCTGTGTGGATGATGGATACAGGTAATATTTTCATTGCTACAACATACGTTATGTAGTGTAATATTAAATGTCTTCTTCATTTTGTGTCATTTCCAGATAAGTGAAATAGACTATTTGGATGTGTGTAGCCCACCACATACTTCAACTCCGCTTACATGTCAGAGGTCATGTAAAGTAGCAGTGACCATGGCACCTAAAGAGTTGATGAGAGAATTGTCGTCAGATAGTGGTTTTGGTGGAGATCGGGTAAAGGCAGAACTAAGCCAGGAGAAGTGGCCAGCCAGCCATGATGGTGTTCATGACGCAGTGAACAACATGTGTTCTTCAGATGTTGATTCTGGTGATGTCCAGGATTCAATGAATAGATCGCAGCAAACCGATCTGAATTTGGTCAGCAACGATAGCGTAGAGAGTGACGCAGAAGTAAGTCATTGCAGCAGCAGCAGCAGCAGCTCCTCGCAACAGTCGTTCTGTCGTCGTGTATTTTGTCTGGCAATCCCGATACACCTAATGTTAATGGTCTTTCTACTACTGGTCGTCATATTACCAACAGTGATAGAAAACCTAGAAGGTGAGTGCAGTGTTTCCCTGAGAGACAAACTATTGTTCAGTAGTTTGTCCTGGGAACCTGTCCTCAAATATGTCAAAGGGCCTCCTCCAGTCTGAAAAAAAACTGGATAATAATGAACTTTATTATTATTATACATTTAATGATTAAGTCGATACAATATTAATAATCTAACGGTTGTAGTTTGAAAATATTTTTTGTCTTTTTCTACGTTTGGACTATGATATAACTCTGCTATTCTATGGTTTACATGTATTAAGAAGACAGATAGTGAAATGAACTTGACGTACTGAACTTATGAACTAACTGTGAGTAGGAACATTAAGTAACAAGTGTGGAAATGTTGAATGTGTATGAACGGTAGTAAGAATAAGTCCTCGACTGTTGAATAAATGAATGGCAGTTTGAATTAGTGAATGGCAGTTTGAAAAAAAAATGAATGGCAGTGAGAATGTCCACAGCTGTTGAATAAATGAATGCCAGTTAGAATGGTGAATGGCAGTAAGAATAAGTCCATTACAGTTGAAATAAGGGAATGCGATAAAAATGTGAATGGCAGTAACAATAAGCCCATTACAGTTGAAATAAGTGAATGCCAGTTTGAAAAAAAAAGTGAATGGCAGTAACAATAAGCCCATTACAGTTGAAATAAGTGAATGCCTATTCAAAGAAGTGAATGGCAGTAAGAGTAAGTCCATTACAGTTGAAATAAGTAAATGCCAGTTTGAAAAAAAGTGAATGGCAGTAACAATAAGCCCATTACAGTTGAAATTAGTGAATGCCTATTCAAAGAAGTGAATGGCAGTAAGAGTAAGTCCATTACAGTTGGAATAAGTGAATGCCAGTTCAAAACAAAGTGAATGGCAGTAACAATAAGTCCATTAGAGTTTGAAAAAAGTGAATGGCAGTAACAATAAGTCCATTACAGTTGGAATTAGTGAATGGCAGTAAGAATAAGCCCCATTGCAGTTGGATGCATACTTATTGAACTGCAGTTGGGTTAAGTCCATGACTACACAAAGAAGTTAATTGTGGTTGTACAAAATGAATGGCACTTGGAAAAAGTGAACGGCAGTTAGTGAAACTGAATGGCAGTTTGGGGGAAAAAGTAAATGCCATGATTTGAAAAAAAAAGTAAATGGCTATTGGAATAAGTCCATGACCACAAGCAAAAAGTGAATGGCAGTTGTACTAAATTGATAGCTGTTGGGAAAGTGAATGACAGTATGATTACTTCATAGTGAGATATGTTGAAAATAATGTACATAGCTGTTTTGGTATGCAAGAGACCTTTTTTATATACGGTTGTGTGTGGCTGCAGTGTGTGAATGTCACAACTCGTGTATGTTAATGAGTACAAGTATTTGCTTTATGAATGACATTATGTTGAACTCAATGGCGTGTGATGTCATACAAGTTGAAGTGAGTTTATGATGACGATTGAGTGTGTAGAAACTCAAAATAACCAGATTTTGTGGGACCAAACAAATTAGACTCTAACAGCCTTGGGAGCATCGGCCAGCAGAATGCGGCTGTTTTGTATGGATCGATATCTACCGCGTACATGTTGTCGGAAGCGTCGCAATAACACGACAGGTCGCAATAACTCATCAAGGAATGGTTAGTTCTATGTAGTCAATGAGGGCGTACTCAGTACAAGGATATTAGGTATAGAGTAGAAGTATGCAGTAGATATCAGTACAGACAAAACAGCCACTTTCTGCTAGCGACGCTCCCGAGGCTGTGAGAGAGTCTACCAACAAATACAAGGAAATCTGAAGAGTTTCTATAGTTTGATAGATGTATATCACTTAACAATATGATTATGTTATTATTTATTAACACCTTGCATCCACTTATGATACAGTGGCTCACACCTTTTAAAAATGTCTAAGTGACTAAGTTTGTGGTCTGACGAAAAGGACTCTGAAACCATTGAACGTGTGTGGTTCATGGTGTATGTATTATGTGTGCCAATAATGAGCTGAGATTTTTTAGTCTCCACATATGTGTTGTAGCTCATCAAAACATGACAAAAAACACGGTGTAATTGCCATATCTGATGATACTGACTAAATTATTTGCATTGTAATCTGAGCAGCTGAATTATTGATTGCTGTTTGGTAGAAATTTACAACGTTCTTGATCACGAGACTGAGAGATTCGTTGTTGCGTGCACTGTAATCACTCATTACGGTCACGAGTATCTACTACACTCCTGTAATTTATTACGATGTTTGAGTGATGGATACACAACGATGAATCTATCAGTTTTTAGTTTTATCATTTGCACAAGCCAGTTGGCCAAACCAGGAATGTTTCCAACATTTAAGTATGACAATCGGGCAAAACATACTCAACAAACTTTTCAGATTTTCTTCAAAAAATGCAGCTGAGTTTTGCAAACTAGTCAAAAAAAAAAAAATTCAAGTCGTTTCTTTTACACATTTACTACTGAAATACTGAAAAAGAAAAATGTTTACAGAAAATCTAAATACGAGAATATTTTGAATTATGACAAATTTGGCCAGCTGACTTGTGTATTTGATATAGAGACGCGTGTTGTAAATTGCTTTCTTAGTTTTCTTAGTAACACTTTTTTTTTATGAAGGACATGACAGTATGTATTAAAAGAACACTAAAATATGTATGCAACTCTTTCAATTGTGCCAATGTTGGATTTCACACAAAATATATGTCAGAATTATGTTTTAAAAAAAAAAATGGCCTCAAAGGGTTATGTACAGAGTTGTGCAATACACGTCTGTCCTGTGTCCAATTTTGTTTTTTTGTTTTTTTAATTTCTCATGGTTTGTAACTGGTCAACGTCATTTAGGAGCAAGATGAATTGATTATTTGAAATTATAAAAAAAATATATGAAATGCTATTAATGCAGTTAAACTGAAATTCGAGAGAGAAAAAAATGGATTCAAGAAGAAACTAAAACTGAACATGTATTTTTTTAAACTGGAAATTTTTGTACTATATTGAGATATTTGAATCAAATGCTGAAAAATGTAAATTTCATATTTAATGCCAATTTGTAACTGCTACATTTAAAAACTTGTTTAAAATGACCAATAATATTAAAAAGAAACTGATGCAATATGAAATGGATATATTAAAATTTGGAAAACTAATATTTTTTTGTAAAAAATGAAATATTTCAAAGACAATGAAAAATGATTGTACCAGTAAACACAACACGCCAGTGAGATTCCTATATTTTTATTTATTTGTGTTTTAAAACCAAAGAAATACTTTTATGAGATGAATTGTGCAAATGATTTTATTTATAAGTGATGATATATAGACTGTAAGGTACATCATGTCACAGCGCCCTCAACGGCCTGAGGTTCACTGATGTGTGAGGGCGCCCCGTCATGGCGTACCTCACCGACTAAGTGATATACTGTACATATATATTTACAGAGTATGCCAATTTCTTTGTATGAAAGGATGTATATAAGATTTTTTGTATGTATGCTGCAATTTTGAGTTTGTAATATAGTGTATAACTTTTGTATGGAAGATTTTTTGTAAGTACCGTATGTAAAGTTGTAAGTTTGTATAAAAAAAAAGAGAAAGTGAAAGTGTATATTTTTGTGTTATATAAGAGAGAGATGTCTTGAAAACCTTATTTAAAGCAAAAATCTGTGTTGTTTTAATGCGAGATTATTTTTGTTATTTGTAAAAATGTTTTTATGCAAGAGATGCTACTTTTTATGTCGAGATATTGTTGTTTTTCGTTTTTTTGTACTCTTTGTTTTACGTGTATCTCCAGTCAGCTGTTGTGCAGCTTGAATCAGTGTCTGCAATAATCGCACACAAACGTACCAGTATGGTTAATGATATAGAATTTACTCAGAGTTCCCAAAGTTTTGTATTTTCTGATTATTAAGGTAGTATGCACCTTAATAGGGACCAATTTCCGCGAAAACCAAAGTTCTGAAAATCTCTCCAAACTTTTCTGTATGAATACATTGTTCCTTATCTTCTTTGAAATATTGAAAACAAGTTTAGGGGTTCACTGTCCTGTTTCAATGAATTTGACAATCTATTCTTTTCCTATACACAGTATTTGGCGGCCATATTGGATTCTTATTTTGATTACAATTTGACTTCTATATCAAAAACTTGTTCGGTGATCCCCATTTTTTTTTCTTTCTTTATACTGAGAATTGGTTTGAGAACAGTGTTACAACAAAAGTTTGAGACATTTATTTCTGAGACTGAAGGCATATACGACTTTCATTGTCAATGTACGAATGTATGTATAATTATACATTACATACATCCATGCGTGCGTGTGCGCGTTTGTATGTACACGCACACAGACGTTACTATTAGAGATAAACAAATTGTACATCAGCTGACTGGATTTACCGTACCATGTGGATGATTTTAACGCTGCCATTGTATGTAATTTATTTTGTTGTTTTATTTTGTCAGTGTGCTAAAAACTTTCTCATATGACAGTTGTATTGTGTAGCTGACTCAGTGGTATATAAAGATACCACTTGTTATGTGTACATGTAAGGTTGTCGGATAACACCTGGTGTAATATATTAGGTGCAATTGACAAGTGTTTATTTACTGTCTCATGATATTGATGTACTTAAAAGTTTTTTGTTATCATGACCCTTTGGTGATACATCAACTATATTATGTGTCTTTTTGGTTGTCTGTCTGTCTGTCTGTCTGTCTGTCTCTCTCTCTCTCTCTCTCTCTCTCTCTCTCTCTCTCTCTCTCTGACTCTCTGTGTGTCTTTGTTCTCACCTACCCTTACTCACTTACCAATACCTACCTATCTCTAACCAACCCACGCTTATTTATGCCTACCCTCACCTACCTACATATTTACCTACCTACATTTACTTAATACCAATGTCCACAATCTACTCACCTTTATTAATCTACCCATCTGTTGTTACTTATTTACGTGGCATACCTATCTACCCATACTATACCCACACCTACCATCTACCTACCCACCTACCTACCCACCTACCTACCTACCTACCCATACTGTACCATACTCTTACTAACTTACCCATACTTACCAACCCTTACTAATCTACACATCTACTTATACAAACTTACCCATTCCAATCTTTCCCACCTACCCATACTAACTTACCCATACCTACCTACCCACCCAACCACCTCTTACTAACTTACCCATACTTACCAACCCTTACTAATCTAAACATCTACTTATACAAACTTACCCATTCCAATCTTTCCCATCTACCCATACTAACTTACCCATACCTACCTACCTACCCACCCAACCACCTCTTACTAACTTACCCATATTTACCAACCCTTACTAATCTACACATCTACTTATACAAACTTACCCATACATACCTATCTTTCCCACCTACCTATACTAACTTACCCATACCTACCTACCCACCCACCTACCTTTATTAATTTACCCATACCTACTTACCCACCCACCTACCCCTATACTAACTTACCCATACCTACCCACCCACCCACCCATACCTAACTACTCACCTTCTCTTACTAACTTACCCATACCTACCTACCTACCCATGTTTGCACCCTCATTAATTTTCCCATATCTTTATACCTGCCTACCCGCCCACACCCACCTTTGTAACCTACCCACATACCTATCCTTACTCACTTGCGTTTACCTCCCTTTACTAACTTACCTCATATCTACCTATTTTATCCCTACCCACCCATCCACCTACCTACCTACCTACCCACCCACCCATACTACAGTAACTTGCCCATTCCTATACACCACCTACCCATATGTACAGTACTTCCCTATCTACCCTTACTTACCTATACCCCTCTCTTCCTATACCCCCCCCCCCCCACACCTACAACCAAAGTTTGGGTACTTGCACCTCCCCTCATTTCCCAAAACTTTCCCCACACTCCTGTCCACTTTCACATCAATCTGTACGATATATTTCCTATATTCAGTGTATCCCAAAGAATGACTTGAAAGGTCGGTCATGTACTCCTCCTTTTAATTCAGTCTTGTTTGCTCTATAAGTCTCTGTCTTGTTTTCGGTTCAAGTTTGTAAGCAATAATGTGAAGTGTGCAAGAATTAAAATACATGTATGTGATGTGTATGTATGCTTCTACAAGTACAGTGTTGGTTCAAGTCAAATCAAGTCAAGTCAAGTCAAGTACAGTTCAGAATTAAGAAACAGCGATATGTTGGGTTTCATTTGTAGCTTTGTTGTGTAGTTCTACACGTTATAGAGATATGTTTCGTAGTATGGTGCTCCTTTGTGATATGTCGTAGATCAAAATACTGTAATCTTTGTCTAATAGTTTTTAAGGTATCTTGGTGTTATGTATAGTTAAATCATGTTGTCGTGCATATACTCAATTTTTCAGATAATTTTTTGGAATATTTTCACATGGTATAGATAGATAGAAAACAGTCACATTATTTCATTGTTAATTAATTGCTTTTAATCATTATCAGGTTGTATAACAGTATGGTTGTCGCAAGGGGTACTTCTAGACATTGCTCGGAGACAAAAATTATGAAATTTTGTAGGAGGTAAATATTCAAGGCTTTTTAGATTTGTAGTGAGATGGTAATGTGATTACTACATGATGTATCCTGTATGAATGTTCACAGACTCTGGTGTCCATTTGTAAATGAAAATATCGACTCACTGAGTGAAAAAAATTTGGACGCAAATCCAAATTTTTTTACTTGCATCTCAACATTGATGATGACCTACCTGGTCATAAACAGTTAGTGCATGCTGTGCCTAGAATTACCCCGACTCCATTTTTTTTTCCTGATGTGTATACCCCCATCCTGTAATTCAATATTATTTCAAGGTCAGAGGTCAATGCACTTTTTTTAAATTTAAGGTCATAGGTCACTTGTAATTAATGGTTGTTTTGTCACAGAAGTCGTAATGAATTTCATTCACTATAATATTAGACATCGCTGGTATTTTTTTTAGTAAACAACAACTAACATATGTTGATTTTTGGAAACCGCTTTGTAAACTATTGCCTTAAAATAGAGGTTGGGATGAAGACTGACAAGTGTATATTATGAACTTTACATCTATCTTTCCTAACTCCAAGACTCTTGAATAAAATATAACATTTACAGTATGTTCTGAGCAGAGTGGTTTTTTTGGTTTTCAAGTTTGTTTGATTGATGAGGTTCAGTAGTGCTGTAAGCATTTGAAAGTATGTGTGTGTATGTGTCTATATATGTGTGTGTATGGATTATGTGTGTATATACCTGTTTATGTGTATGGATAAAGTGATTGTCAAACAACACAGTGCTAATTGCAGTAAAACTTTGCGGGGATATGTTCCCCTTGAGGTGGATTGTTCAAGACAGTGATCAGATGAGCAATTAAGGCGTTACATCTGGCCTCTAGGTGGCGGTATAACAGTTCATTATCCTTATAGACACACATACACACACAGAGAGAAAGCCATGGGTTGCCATGATCAAAACCCTACTTCTTGTTGTACTAAAAACAAAAGAGGTTGATCTTTCTATTAAAGTAACCCTAGTATGTCAGTCATCGATGAAGAAGAGCACTCAGACTCTATATATCTGAGTTAGAAATGTAAGGTTTGCAGCAATATTTCATGCAGTATCATGTTGTCACCATGGTGAAACCAGACCGGTCAACATTCGATTTGTTTTGTGAAACAACAGAGTAATCCATTTCCTGCATTGTACATCTGTCAACCACTCCTTCATCGCTTGTATTCCCTTATTTCATTGTCAGTCAAACCCTGCGGACTAGAGTGAAATCTTCATACTGAGAAGCTAGGCAGACCAGCTAACATCAAGTAGTTTCATATCCTGTAATATGAATATTCTATACGATGACTTTACTTTTAACTTTTTCACAGACAATAGTATCACGTATCAGCCCAGGGTATCAGCCTTTTTTTTAACACATCAAACGTGACAAAATTACACCTGTGGTTCTTTCTCAAGTAATACTAGTAACCTGATAACGTATGTGATATTATAAGTCAATGATAGACACTATTAAAAGAGCAACGTGTGTCTTACAAAAAGAAGAAGTGTTTCTAAAACCTTACTTCCAACTTTGTATTCGTCAATAAAATATAAGATCGAACACTACACATGCCACAAACGAATATCGAATATTTAGGCTTATAATTAAAGATTTCCTACACTTTCAGCAGTGTTGTAGGCTATTAGGTCATAGAAGGGTTATTTCCGAAACGTCAGCTATTTATAAATTGTGGACTTGGGACATTTTATCTCAAGAAGTGAATATCGAATGAGTGTGCTGTTGATATCTAGCAAATTTCGCAACTGGCGCATTCTGACGCGCAGAGTTGACGCGCTTTCATTCTATGTATGTTCGATGTTTTTGTTTTTCATGCAACGCTCTGGCGAACCAAAACATTGCACAATCATGAACTCCTGCTAATTTTGTCGTACGAACACATTGTCTGTCTCTCTAAGCTTTAATTATTTATCTGGTATAAAACTTTAATTATTGATTACATCGAAATCTTGAATACAGACACAAGCCTTGATTTTTACGATTATTCAACTTTCAGTATTAAGAACTTTATAAATTTCTGGTCACAAGGGGAAAAAGAGAGAAAGAAAATCATTTATAAATACTAACCGTATACATCCATGAAAACCGACGAACGTTGGTCATGTTTACCACAAAGTTTTCACTGTTCATATTTGCCAATTACCATATTTACGATAGTGAATAGATATCGGTTATAATCGCATAATTACAGGAGTACCAACGAAGCATTGTTTATCGAACCCTGTTCTGGGCAAAGATGACTACCGTAGTAACGCCACTGTGTTTACATTTTGTTGTTGTCATGCAGACATTCCATCCGGGACGCAACGTACGAACGACACAACGCTGATTGGATGAAAGTTTATGCACCATGATAGAGCTAATATTAATCCGCGAGTGAAGCACTCCATTTTGTGAGGGACTTTGCTAAAAAGTCAAGTGAAAAAAACGAGTACAACCATCGATATTTCTCATACGAAAGAAAACGTGTTGATTTGATGCAGGAAAAGATGATGACGTCACATCATCATTTCGGCAATATGGGAAGGTTTACAACAAAATGTGAACTGTTAGATCTTGAAGTGAATCAGTGAAATGATATGAAGGCATGGACTTCAGAAACGAATACTATAGACCAAGTCGCGGGGACCCAGCTTCTGCATGAATAAATAAAACTCCTCCTACACACAAGTCTTATATGTACAACGATTCTCACATTACTATTACTACTACACACTTCTCCCAACGTTTGAATATTGACCAACGTCTGTCTGCTTTCATCAAGATATACGATACTATTTCCAACGATTAATCTTTCTCCTCGGCTTTTCTCTAGATCATAGATGGCAAACATAATGAAATAATTTCGAGGGTATTTTCTCAGTAATATCTGGCTGGCTAGGGTATGTCATATTCCAACAAACTTAAACACCAAAAAATTACTTATCATCAGTATTTACAAAATGAAATATAGGAAGTTGCATCTTACAACTGTTACAACAAAAACGTGTCTCCCCCCCCCCCCCCCCCCTACAAATCTTATTTCTAACGATGGATGTTGGCCGGGGAATCACATTTGAGTCTATCGCTAGCGCTACTAGTAAATATTGAATGAATATATGCTGCATGCTGTTACATAGTAACTTTCACTATTTCACGCGTTCAATGTTCGATGTTTCTGTTCTTCATGCTTCACACAGATGAACCAAAATATTGCAATATTAATTACCGTATAACTCCATATAAGAAGACGAACGTTGTTCATGTTTACGACAAACTTTTCACTATAATTCATATTTGCCATTACCATGTACGATTTCAGTAACACACTTTAAGAAGTACCAACGAAGCACTGTTTTATCGAACCGTGTTCTCGGCAAAGATGACTACCGCAGTAAACGCCACTGTATTTACATTTTGTTGTTGCCATGTAGACGTTCCATCCTGGACGCGACAGACGAACTGCGCAGTGTTGATTGGATTAAAAAGTTTCGCTCACATGACAGAATCGGTATTATCGTTGACATGTGGGTGGTGAAAGGGAACGAGCTTGTGAGGAACTGTGTGCAAAGTTGATATCAAGCTTAAAAAACTTCGACATATTCCCCGAAAAGCATGTTTGACAGTAGGGTTTGTATTTTAGCAAAGAATTCAAGGGCGGTTGAAGGGTACACTGTTTGTATCCTGCGCGAGGAGCGGAGGGTAATGCCACGTAACAATTAGTCTCGGTTGCTTGCAATGGGTGTCTCCGCCCTCAATTTGATGTTATGATTACACTAAGCTAGTACCCATTTAATAAAAATGTAGGTTTATTAACGACTGGATGTCCCATACACAGTTTGTTCTCACGTGTTGATTTAATTAAACATATAATTTAATTACCAGGTGTTCGATTCACGATTTGTTCTTTATGAACAGCTTCGATTTAATTGAAAAATGCCATTTAATTAAACGACAGACGACTGCAATGAATATAATTCTATAATTACACTTTTCATTTTACCAGCTTCAAAATCCGACTGTTATCATATTTCCAATCTTCTCACAATGTTTCATCTCAGTCAACAATCCATCCATGCATAGTTGATATTGTTGACAGACAAACAAACAGACGGACACACAAACAAACAAACAAACAAACAAACAAACAAACAAACAAACAAACAAACAAACAAACATACATATATGCTTGAGTGAAAACATCCTCCGTCGAATTCCCGTTTGCAGAGATAATGAGTAAAGAGTTAGAGCGAAAGAGAGCGATTATTTGTAATCATTAGTACGATAGTTTGTGATATTCTTTTAACAAATTCTTTGACCTGAACATTAGCAGTGGTATATGGTTAGCACGGCCTTTACTTTTATAATTCTATGTTTTCCATGACCCAACCAACTGTATATATTTCTTCAGTCTAGCGAATTTCAATGTTGACTGATTGTGCACTGGCTACCCCACGAGTGCATATACTTATTAGAGCGATGATTGAAAGTTTCCCTCCGACTTTAATTACCATTTCTACGTCATTCTGACTGTTTAAGTGTGATCATGAATTAAAAGTGTCATCATCGTGTACACATTTACGTCACTTTTTAAAATACTTTCAAAAAAATGTAACCGTCCGACCGACACATAATTTGTAGGGTGTTACAATAAGAAACATAGTACGGGCGCCCTCATAGTTCAATGGCAATGGTTATGCTGTATATCTTATTATCCTCGAGACAAACCGACATAATATGCAGATATGCATCTGTGATGTCAACTAGCTAACTATGCAGATTTGGTGTTTATATACAATATGCACAGAGGACATTTCTGGCTATCACGTTGGTTATAAAATATATCCATTCAGTAATCACTTTGAAAAAGAAAAGACTTCACTTTGTTTCGAATATTCCAAAATGGTAAATAATAAATGTCATGTGGTAATGTACTGACTACTGTACAGAATATTAGGAAATGGATGATGAGGCCTTTTACAATATTAGTTGAGATATTGAAAGTCAAAACACAAACACTGTCTGGTGACAAACAATGCACACATGTATGCATGCCCATGCGTGCACACACACACACACACACACACACACAGAGTATACTTTACAGGTTTTGGCGCATTCTTTAATTTTGTTTTGGAATAGAACAATGAACTGTATACAAAACATGTAAATGATATGTTTAGTGATCACCAGGAATCCACCCCCCCACACACACATGCTGACAGACACACATACATACATACATACATACATACATACATACATACATACATACATACATACATACATACATACATACACAGACACAAACACAAACAAACAACGACCAACACACATGTAAAGAATTACTGAACGGTCTAAGTTCATTGCTCATAAGATATTTTATTGATATCCACTTTACCACGATATAGAGAAGATGACAATTTATAAGACTACTGGAAACTGCTAAAAACTTGTCTTTTAACAATTTGACAGTCAATACAAGAAATTTAATACACTCCACTTCATCTCCTCAGTTCATTTCCAAGGTAAGAAATTGAGGTTATATCTCCAGTAGTAGCAGCAGCAGCAGTAGCTTGACTATGAGATGACTTGTTATACATGACATGCCATTATCGATAATCATCTAGATGCTACATCATTCCGTGTATGGCAGGGTAACTCTTAATATTAAAGGGGCACAGTCTGTAACATTGTGGTGTTTGGTGATACCTCTTGTTTTGTATTGCAATATCCCTTATATCACTCCAACACATTGAATCATATTTGTCATCTGGTAGAACTTAGTCTCAGATATGATATAAATAACATTATGACATAATTTTTTAGTTACCAAAAAATTAAAGACTCGACAGCCTTGCTTACTAAGCATCTTCGTGTATACCTAACCACATCTATCAGATTGTGTAAAACTCAAACTGACTTCTAAAGAAGTGTATTATGTACCTGTTTTTCGTCCAGCGATTTTAGCCAAAAATATGGACCCCAGTTACAGACAATGCACCTTTAATCATATGGCAGTCTAGACATACCTCGGTGTGATATATTCACAGCCTTAATTCTATTTGTTTTCTATGTTTGCTTCTCCTACGGTACCTAGATGACATTTCAATTTTTCTGTAATCATAATCTCATGTCTGTAGGTAATATAGTGGATGACTGCTCCAAAGTTTTAAACAGAAATAAATAAGATGTCCAGAAAGAGATAAATACATAGTTTATAAAACTATGAATGCAGTAAACAAAACAAAACAACAAATAAATTGCATAGATTGCGAGCAAACAATATCTAGAGAGATTTGTTCATCTCTCCGAAAATTTACCATCTCAACACCACTACCTAACATCTTTAATAAAGTGTGCCCTTTTCATATGTGTTATACTACATGGATTTTGAATTTCTGAATTTCTGAATTTCTGTTTTTCTGAATTTCAATACATGATACAGTTACAAGCAATGGTGTCATGAATTACCCATTGTTTGTATATATCTACCTCTCGTCTTAGCTGCAAGCACTTTTAACGATGTCCTATGATCAAATCTTGATGAACACAGACTAGAAACCAACTAAAGCTAGAAATATGTAATAATTGTTGAAATACAAACAGCGAATATTAAAATAGCGACATATGATAAAGTTACCAAAATTTTTTTTTTTCAAATTTACTCGGGATTGTGACCGTTGGGAATAAATCGGTTGAAATAATGATGGGTGAATATTCTTGAAATAATTCTACAACTTGAATGAAATTGAATGAACTGTTCAATAACTTAACCTGCTACACGACATGTGTTTGTCATTTACAATAAATACATGTACAAAGAAACGTACACTAAACTCCCAAATTAATTTCAGTTAAAAAAATTGCATACTACTTTAAGTACCGTACAATACATGTAACTTGTAACTATGATAGAGGTGGTGAGCTTGTAAGAAGCACAAAACATCAAAAAGTAGGCTACACCTACAAAATCATAATCTGTTGAAATAATGCAGTAAATAACATACAACGGAATTAACAAAACAGAGTAGACTGTAAGATATGTTGTGTCGCTCCGCCCTCACTAGTCAACCTAGTTTTTCATTACGAAGATTTCACTCACATGCACAGGGGTTGACTCGTGTGAGGGCGCCCCGTCACAGCATACCTTTAATTGATACAACTTAGAGGTGACACTTACGGAATGGTGGAATGATATAAACTTTTTACAGAAAGTATTTTCCAATATTTGTCTTTGTTGAGCCGAAGGAAAAGATTGATTTTACTACATGTGGCAAAGAAACTGTTGAGACAGACTCTACTGTCACCAGTATTTCCTGACAGAGGGACAATTTAGAGAAAGATTTGTTGTTGTGTACACTCCTTCGGTGTTTAGCTACTTGTCGTGTTGATAGGAGCACCAACAACAATTGAATCTTTCAGACTAAGGCAAGTTGGAGAATGACTATAACTATACCATGTGCAAGCCAAGTTTATGAACCTCTGAGAAAAAAACAAGAAGGTTGCATAATGTAAAATTGTCACATTTTAGTTCAAGTGTGACTACAGCTGTGAAAATTATCACTGTAAATCCGACTTGGTGTCTTAATTTGTTGTGTTACTAAGAAACAAATGGTATTGATGTACGATACTCTGATCATGACAAGGGAGCAAGTTTTCAGACTCTTCCACCGAACTGTTATTTCATACTCTCAAGTTTTTATTTTTATACTACAACATGACTTGCACATGGTATAGTAATAATTAATATTTACTATATTTGGTACAAAATTAGGTATCATATCATCAAATTACAGAAGATAGTTAAACTGTGCGAGAGAAATGAAACATACTGGAATAAAATTCAAATTTCAAAAGGATATGTTTAAAAAGCAGGTAATAAACAATTTTTTCTTAGCTGAACATTACATAGTATTGAGAAAAAAAAACCAGATAACAAATATTTACACTCTTAGTTCATGGTTCAAATCAATGATTTAAAATCAGCTAACAAATAAATATTCACATTCATGGTTTGAGTCTCAAACCACTGATTTGAATTGACACATCAAAATAATTACATTCTTGGTTCATGTTTCAAGCCACTGATTTGAATTCAGTTGACAAATATTCACATTCTTGGTTCATGTTTCAAACCACTGATTCAAATTTTTCATACAACATTGAATTAGTCTGAATTCATTACACAGCTATTCATGTTCTTGGTTCATATTCCAAAACACGATTTGAATTCAATGGAAGAATTTCTTGGGTTAAAATTCAAACCACTGATTTGAATACATGCAACAAATACATTGTATTTACATTCTTGGTTCATGCTTTAAATCATTGATCTGAATACACAATAAATGATATGGATCATGGTGCAAACCAATGATTTTAATAGATGACAGATATTCATGGTTAAATTCAATCATTTGAATTCTGTAAACATATATATTCACATTTCATACATAGATAGATACATGTTTGACTCGTGGTTCAAACCACTGATTTGAACTGTAACAGAAAATTTTTCACATTCTTGGTTGTTTTAAACCATTGATTTGACACAAATAATCACATTCTAGCTATAGGTCCATAATTCAAACCACTGATTTGACACAAATAATCACATTCTAGCTATAGGTCCATAATTCAAACCACTGATTTGACACAAATAATCACATTCTAGCTATAGGTCCATAATTCAAACCACTGATTTGAACACCTGTTGACAAATATTCATATTCTTAGTTTAACATTGAATTATTTTGAATTTGGTAAACAAATATTCACATTTTTGGTACATAGTTAAAACCACTGATTTGAATACAGACAACAAATAATCGCATTCTTGGTTCATAATTCAAACCAATGATTTGAATACAGACAACAAATATTCACATTCTTGGTTCATAATTCAAACCAATGATTTGAATACAGACAACAAATATTCACATTCTTGGTTCATAATTCAAACCAATGATTTGAATACAGACAACAAATATTCACATTCTTGGTTCATAATTCAAACCAATGATTTGAATACAGACAACAAATATTCACATTCTTGGTTCATAATTCAAACCAATGATTTGAATACAGACAACAGATATTCACATTCTTGGTTCATAATTCAAACCAATGATTTGAATACAGACAACAAATATTCACATTCTTGGTTCATAATTCAAACCAATGATTTGAATACAGACAACAAATATTCACATTCTTGGTTCATAATTCAAACCAATGATTTCAATACAGACAACAAATATTCACATTCTTGGTTCATAATTCAAACCAATGATTTCAATACAGACAACAAATATTCACATTCTTGGTTCATAATTCAAACCAATGATCTGAAGTTGAACAGACAATAAGTCAGGATATTCATCATTCTTGGTTCACACAATTGATTAGATAAATTACTATGTCTACACTGATGCTTGTGCACAGTTCTTATTGCAGATGTGGTTACAACGAATTCAGCTTTTTGATTGACACATTTTGCTGTACAGCCACTCAGAAATGAAATGACAAGACACACAATTGATTCATTGCTAAAATGGTGACATCATTCCACTGATTGCTTTTACACACCTCTTCACTGACAATTTATGGAGACAACATGTTTATTTATCTATCTATAATATATATATATGATCTTTAGGTAATACTTTTGTCAGAATCAGTTCTATGGACCGTATTTTATAGAAAATCACAAGCTCCCGTTCTTTATTGCACAATTTCAACAAATATTTTAGATTGCCTGCAAATGATTCTCTCCAAACTTTTTTAGCGTATAAATGGCTAAAGAATAACTGCTACAGATTTATCAAGATGTGAGAAACATGGCTGGTGGGGTGGGGGTGGGGGAATGTCATGATATCAGGGAATTATTACGCGATAAACTCATCAAGTTTGGAGTGATGTCAGCAGCTGAAATCATAGACGTGAAGTAGGGTAACATGTTAAAGTACTTCACAGACATGTAAACTGATATCTATGTCTACAGCTGAAATGATGATCGATTTCTGGTTGGAAGTCTGTGATAGTCTTGTCTGTAGATAAGGTTTTCTACAAGGACCGTATTGCCTTCACTTCAGACAGGTTTTATCGGAACATTAAGTTCTAGCAGGGGGGAGTAGGCTATTGGATAGAAGAGCCAGAATCTAATATCCAATAGCTAATAGAATCATATCTATCAAATAATGTTCGAATTGACCCCTGACCTTTGTTCTATTGTATCTGAGGTGTTTTATGTTATTAAACCTGTTTTTTTTTATTATCATGAAGACAACAACAGAGTTGGTTATCTATAGTTGACTTCCTAATGTTTCTAAGATTCCAAAAGTACATGCCAGCGACAGACCTGGTGCCCCTTTGACTCTCTCATTTCGTTCCAGTGAGCCAGCTCCTCCTCACTGCTATTATTGAGTCCCATTGAAAACCAACCGAACATTTCTTTCTTCTTCATACTTCTCTTGTTGTACACTGAAAACATCACCGTCACATCGGGTAGTTGAAACTGGGCTACTTGGAAGATGAATGTTTCTTTAAAGGTTGGATTGGGTTGACCTCGGCGTACAGATGTCTTGCTACGTGTCATTTCAAAGCCGGATGACGCCATCAGTGCAATTTTGACAAAGGTATCTGAAGAATTCAACAATTAAAATTCCAATCAATTCCTAACTCCCATAAAAACGTCAGAAAGTGTTTTTATTATTTTTTTTATTTTTAGGTTTTCAATTTTGCAGGCATGCTAAAAAAGATATAGGTACGGGTCATTATAATTAAATTCTACAACGACAAAAATATTCATGTAATTTTAATAAGAATTCCAAAAAAAAAGCCATCTATTATTTTTTTCTTCTATGTTTTCCTATTTCCTACAAATGTGGTAATTACAAGCATAAAGCAGAGAGGTACACATCCTACTGTGTCTACTACAGCTATATATATATGCAGCCAAGAGACATGCCCACAAAAGAGAAAATCTAAAAACAGTGAGAGTGTTGTGATGTTCTCACCTCAATGAGTTGATGTAAGAGACATGCACAAGAGGATGATATGAAGCAGGATATAGATACTACAGCTGATCACTGCATACACAATGATATGGACATTGACACAACAGAGTTCTACACCTACAGTTTTAACTTGACACCAACAGTCACGGCATAGAGAAGACACAGATGCAATAAAGAGTAGAGAGATGAGAAAAGAAACAAAAAAGAAGTAGAGGTATTATGCCCAGCTGGCATTATCTATGGTGCACATGCAGTGTTGGTGTATGTATATCATCATACAGCAGATATGTGTGATATGTGCATGCAGTGCTATAATATTATTTACAGTTCATCTGAGAGACTGTATGCATACATGTATATAGCCTTATTTTTAAGCTGTAATGTTTTATATTAATGCATTCATAGTTTTTTTCTAAATTGATAATTTTTAAACGGATGGCAGAGTATAGAACTTGTCACAGTTTGTGCGCAATACAATATGTTTTTGTATATTTAGCTTGTAGGTGTAAGATGAAAGCCTTCAAAGCATATTATTGAAAAGGTTAATATCCTCTGTCTGGGCCTAAAGTTAATGATGATGAAAAACGTAAGTGACATTGAGGGCTACACTAAGCTCAGGATCTTGTAAACATCATCTCCGACAAACAAACATGACGTTTTCAATTGACAGAACTGGTGTATGCTATATTAAAATTTGGTGATTCTGATTTTTTTTCTTCAAAAAACACTATATTCTGACAAAGCTGTGTAATAACTTGATAGACATCTAAACATCATTCCCCATCAAATACATCTCTGTATCATTATTTAAATCAATGGCCAGTCATAATTTGAATTATTGTTGGCAAGCTTATATGTTATGTAGCAAAAGCAGAAAGCTAATAAATTATATCAACTTATGATGTGAAAGTTAATGTCTTGGTGAAAATCCATTGAGGTTAAAGTTCAAATCAAAAGGAAAAGAACAAATCTAAGCTTATATCAAGGTATGTATTTAAAGGCCTATTTTGGATTAGGATTCAAATCTAGTTATGAAAAACGGTTGCTAGGCAGCACTATAGAAAAAGTAGGTGTTCAATAAAAAGAATGATTCCATGTAATCCTTATAAAGATGACACTAATATGATGACCATGGATTGAACCATAGCCCTTTAAATGAAAGTTTACTTGACCTACAGTAACTTTCAGCCTGTCTTCAGTTTATTCATCATTTCATTTAATTGGCCAAATTCCAAGCTTTCATTAAAGCATACGTTTGAAGAAATGTGATGCATAGCAGTCTTTGCATTCTACATTCGTTACTTCTACAGTAAACTGTTCTTTTCTGTATGAGCAGTCAATTTTGGCTGGCAACTCTCATGAGATGATCATAGTACAGGCGTTGCTAGTATAGCTTTGTACAATTGGTAGTGTTTGCTTACAGTTGAACATGGGGAAAATTTTGGCATTGAAGGATAGATGCTTCATTGTATTAAACTGGCTAAAGTTATTCACCTTACCTGTGTCTTTCTATATGTGAAATGATAATAAGTTTTATGACATGCATTTTCTAAGAGAAGTAATAACGATAACTGTTGTATAGCTTACCGGGTGGTCTGGTGGTAGCCATATTTCTGAAATGACTGCCTTTGATGACTTCTACTGCTAGTCTTCCTGTTGTCGAATTGTAAGACAGTCCTACTAATAACTCAGGAATACCGCCATGTTGTAAAGAATGTGTAGATGAACCACTGTCACTTCGTGTTAGATCAGCCGTACTACTATGGGCTGAACCACCTCCTCCCTGTAATTGTAGTGATAATCATGATTATACCATGCACAAAAAAATATGGAATTTATACCCTGGTTGTTCTACGTCATGACAACGCGCGTCTATGTCATGACAACGTGTGTCTACATCACTGGTTATGCTGTGTTCGAAATATGAGTCAAAACATTCAAAATTGCCATTACTTTCCCCAATTTTTCTTTGATATTACTGGCTTTGGTATATTATGCTATTCTCCAATATTTTTCTTCTTTCAGCCAAGGAAAATACTCATGACCTAAGGGGTTTTATCACTATGAGTCGCTAGACGAGTAGTCAGAAAGTCTCTATAAGTCATTCATTGGCTGAACATAGAAAAATATTGGGGAATAACATTTAATAACCGTAATTTGAAATCATGGGTAAAGTATTTGTCATTTTCTTAAATCACTAAACAATATATGATCAGACACTTTCTACAGTGTTCTCTCTGAACAAAGTAACAAATCCTCTAGGCCTTTCCTAATATCTGATCACCCTCAATTCCTTGATAATTTTTCAAAGTTATTCAAATCTCCAAACTTTACCATGTGAAAGCTTTCACCCGGTCTTTTGAAATAATAAAAGAAATTTTTGGGTTCATGAGCTTATTTTCAAACAAAAAAAATCAAAAAATCTTTTATTTTCCTACAGTATGAGGTGGCCATTTTAGATTTTCAATTGGTTTAATTTTAATATCATTTTCACCTCATTTTTTCCAAAATTTTCATGGTGACCCCTGCTCTTTTTTCTCTCTGGATTTTAACTGAGAATGGGATGGTGTCTTCTTGACCAAAGCATTAACAGCAAAACTTTACGATTGTTATTTCTGAAGAATTATACTACATTAGGCTACGGATTCTACAGTAGATTTTCTGCAAACAGAAACAGACACTGACAAATATGACGAATACATTAAACTTACTGATAGATTGCTTCTAGGCTCCAGTTGTAACCATATTTTCTGTACTGCGTTAGTACTCAAGGCAGAGAACTTGACCACACACTCTCCAATTAACCTTTCCTTTCTCATCCGTTCCGTTCCGTACAGTCGGAATCGAAGTCCAGTATTGGCCAACTCGTGGGGAGGGAGTCTGGAGAAACGGAATGATTCTTTCCATTCGGGATTCTCACCCTGTTTGATCTTGGTTCTGCAACGTTGTTTCTTTGCTGGCAGTAACACCATCCTTACTTGTACATTGGATGCCCCTCCCCTTTCTTTGGATGGTAGATCTCTCGCCTTATGTAGTGTTACTGTCATTTTTTTCAGCTGGCCATTGTATGCAAATGTAACTTCAAGTTCTCCACACTTTGATATCAACTCTGGAGCTCCTGTTTCAAAAGTTTGGGCTGCAAAACCCTCCTGTCAAAGAAAAGAGAATGTCATTATGAAAATGAACCCATTTAACATTATATCACCATAGTGATCACCATGCCTATAGTAGTACTAAATCAGTTCAGGTGTGCTAAAATAAAGAAACCATCAAAAGAAAGTTTGTATACAAATAGTTTGTAAACCAACTATGGATTCACCTCTATCATAGAAATAAAACTGAAAACTCAATTTCCAAAAAAACTATTTTCCCTTAGGAAAGGCAATTGCTTTCACAAATTTAAATCTCTTTGAAATGTGTTTTAAAAAAAGAAAAAAAAAAGAAATTCCCTATACATAAAGTGGCAGAATGGACAGTATTACTTACAGGAGCTACTGCTGTAGCTGCTTCACCATAGGCTAGTGCTGGTAGACTGCCCAGGTCTTCATCACCAACCATTGATGGGGCCTGGCTTGCTTGGGCACTCTCATAACCTTCATTCTCAAAATGACTGATTTGAAAACCTGCATCGGCATGGTGACTGTCTAGATCAGACTCCTCTCCACTCATCACATCAACAACGCCATGTTCTACATCTTTACCTGTGAAAACATAGAAAATAATGAAAAAATATTACCTATAAAGGCCAAGTTCTACATCTTTACCTGTGAAAATATAGCAACCACCAATATACAGTTAACATCTACAATACCATGTTCTACATCTTTACCTGTGAAAACATAGCAACCACCAATACAAAGCTAACATCTACATTGCCAAGTTCTACATCTTTACCTGTGAAAACATAGCAACCACCAATACAGAATTAACATCTACAATGCCAAGTTCTACATCTTTACCTGTGAAAACATAGCAACCACCAATACAAAGTTAACATCTACAATACCAAGTTCTACATCTTTACCTGTGAAAACATAGCCACCATTAATATGAAGTTAACATCTACAATGCCAAGTTCTACATCTTTACCTGTGAACACATAGCAACCACCAATACAGAATTAACATCTACAATGCCAAGTTCTACATTTTTACCTGTGAAAACATAGCCACCATTAATATGAAGTTAACATCTACAATGCCAAGTTCTACATCTTTACCTGTGAAAACATAGCAACCACCAATACAGAATTAACATCTACAATGCCAAGTTCTACATCTTTACCTGTGAAAACATAGCAACCATTAATATGAAGTTAACATCTACATTGCCAAGTTCTACATCTTTACCTGTGAAAACATAGCAACCACCAATACAAATCTAACATCTATAATGCCAAGTTCTACATCTTTACCTGTGAAAACATAGCAACCACCAATACAAAGCTAACATCTATAATGCCAAGTTCTACATCTTTACCTGTGAAAATATAGCAACCACCAATACAAATCTAACATCTATAATGCCAAGTTCTACATCTTTACCTGTGAAAACATAGCAACCACCAATACAGAATTAACATCTACAATACGATGTTCTACATCTTTATCTGTGAAAACCATCACAATTTCCAGAGGTTTATATTATTACAGACAAAAGATTCTACTTGCTTTTTAGAACTCAGATGTACATCTTTTTACCCTGAAGAAAACTTCCTCTGTGAGGTTGAAAAAGTTTTAACGCTAAGAACTTGTTGACTTTTATCAAACCTCAAAACAATTTCACATACATTGTAGTACAGTATATCATAGGTCATGAATTAAAAATTCACTAGAGTTGAAGACATCATCTAATATCAAAGCCCTCACTGTCATTACAAAATCCAACATTTCACTACCGGTAATTTCAGTAAAAGTTTACAAGCTGAGAATTCATCAATATTGTAGTTTGGGACAATATCATATCACAGTTCACACAATACAAACCTTCTTGTGACAATTCTGACTGTGCAATCATGTTGCTAAACTGCCTCTATGAATTTTTCATGATATACACTATGTATTCCATATATCTACTGTAGCTGTGATTTCTGTTCACTTTCTCTGATATTCTTTTATTCCTTGATATTCTTGACGCATACAGTTGTATGCTTACACTGTACATGAAATCAATTATCTGGCACTGTTTAAACATATCCCCTTCTATGTGTACCCTTGTGTAAGATGCCATCCATAGACTTTTCATGCAAAAGACTCCCTAGGCCAAGGACTTTTTCCTCTACAGAGGAGGATCTTACCTACTCTACAAATTATATCAACTTTAATTTGAAAGGAATAATAAAATATCGTCAATCCTCATTTTCTTTATCCACACATTATAAACATGTCGTCAAAATGAAATGAATATCAATTTACCCAGATATGAGGTGAAGAGGTGAAAATTGGGCTTATGGCAAATGAGTAAACATGTCTGCATGTATGTGGATGTGGCCTGGGAATACAGAAGAGAGACTGCATGCATATATGCAGACATGGCACTGTAAGGGTTAATATACTAATCTGGATATAGGACACAGTGAATACTCTTTAATGCATTTTTGCAATTTTCTCAGGATTACAAGTAGACAATAACAGTAACTATTCTCTGGAGGCCTTTCACTGGTTACAAAATATGTATTAATATTACTAATTAGACTAGAAAATACAAATCAAACAATGTGAAGATCAAAATAAACACAAAAATATAATGCCTTTGGAAAAGAGAATTTTTTTTTTTTTAAATTGCAGGATGTTACTCTAAACTGGTACTTGTGACTCAGCTTGACATTTTAATTTCATAACACACTTTGTTTATTGTCTTCTTTAGGACGATATGACATTACATAATTGAATGAAAATAGAAAACAGTGTAACAGGTTGCAAAATGTTGTTGAATTGGACGCTCCTCAACTTATCAAGTATAATCAAGCGTCCATATAAAATTCTGTTCTTAAAGCCACAGCTTTGTAAACTTCTTCAAAGATTCCGCAACACAGTACCTCACAAATTTTACTTTCTCTCATATTCTTTTTATTTATTTATTTTTTTAGAATTTAATATGGGATGGAAAAACTCTCTTGTACATCTTTCAAGATAAATTTGGATACTAGGTTTCCTGATAAGAAATCTCAAACACTGTAACCCCAACCTGTACGAAAATGGTATACATATCACTTATACGTTCAATTCTGGAATATGGCACTGCTGCAATATGGGACCCATTTACACAATCAAATATCGATAAACTAGAACACATCCAATGACAAGTGGATAGATTCATTATCCAACAACTACAAAAGCAGAGAACCACGCAGTATCAATAAAATGGTCCAACAACACAACATATCAAACCTCTACATGATTGCAAAAAAGGGAACTCAGTCTCCTACTACTATATAAGATTGCTGAGAACCTGTCACCGGGTATCCATGCTGACACCTAAACCTCATACCACAGAGACCAAAAAAGATCAATAAAACCAAGGAAATTTGAGGAATTCACCAGCACAAACCCTATGGGAAAATATGCTACAAATCTCGTTGCTATCAGATACCAAACTGTAATACAGTCATTCTCAAAAAACTCATTCTTTCCAAGGACAAATAATAGACTCGAACAATCTTGAAGATAGCGTAGTTATAAGCTGGATCACTCGATGCTTTCAAATCATCCATCCAGCTCGACTAAGTGCCTTTCCTCTCTGTTGATCGTATATCAGTTATTTGGTCATTGGACGTATTTGTATGGCTACAGATATCAATGGCATTCAAGTCTGAAATTATATTCGTCTTCAATCTCTTCTAAACATAATTCACAAATCCGTATTTTTAATGTCAATGACATAATTTTTATTGCAGTATGAGTTAATTTGACACTGCAATTATTTGATACTAAAATATATTATTATTATAATTATAGTTTGATTATGTAAAACTGAATGACTTAATGATTAATGGATAAGGTCACACCTCTCAAAAAGTCATGAAAAAGAACAGAAAATGAAAGGTGAAAGTAAGTTCTCATCAATTAGTGTGCACAGACAGACATACTCTAGGTAATATGAAACTGTAATTGTTATTTCATACATCCATATAGAGGTATTATGTGTCAGTGAATTAAAGGGACACACGATGAGTTTATACGTATTTGGGTATGCTTTTCGCTGTATAATTAAAAGGTACTCGCAGTATTCTACTTACTGAAGCATTGACTGAACTCACACCTGGTATTAATATAACCCATAAAAAATCCGATGACGTAATTTATCATACGTATCGAAAAATGTCGAGGAAATCCATACTATGTAATCAACTGTTCTAATATTGCCAAAAGACATAGAAGACATACAATCGCATTAACATTGCACTTAAAAGTAGTTTTATTTAAGTATTTTCACTTGACTATAAAAAAACCCATAAATTCAGCTTGTGTCTCTTCAATGTCTGGATGTAAAAAGAGGTTATTTATAATAAAAGAACGGTAGATGTATCTCTAAAATCTTATATAAATATAAACCATGAACATAAATTTCAGGACGTTTCGCGTGACCAGGACAGTTCTGATGTGATCAATTTATGTATAAACTTGCTAGCCATCACTATGAAACTGTTGGTGTTCACAATATAACCGCATGTACATCTCTCCAGTAAACCATTCAAATAGTACATGATATAACGCCGCTTTATTTCTACTTCTCCCTGTTGTTTGGTAAAGTGTGCATAAAATTTATATATATATATACATTGCTTGACTGGTCTCACACTCAGCACTATTCTATCATTTAATAGATCTATAGTCCTTCTTTTTTTTTGTCAATACGTGTTCTTTATCAACGTAGGCGTTAGTCTTGCTGCTAGACGTTCTGGCTTTCTTTCGATAAGGAATTAGCATACTCGCACATGTCGGACGTTCGTCGTGGCTGTCTATACGTTTCATATAATTTTTGCTTCTCCGTTGCTGGATTTTATTATCTGATGACTGTAGTACTTCTGTAAATGGTAGGTGCTTTGTATACTGCCAGTGAAACTTTGACCAAACGAACAATAGAGCTGGAAAACCGTTCCCAAAATTTCTTGGTTCGTAATTTGCAATTCATAAGTGGACTGTTGTCTTGCCATTGTCAAGATGCGCTGTTCTGATTGTGGGTCTTTAGAGAATGTGTCCTTATGCCAGGGTGATCTCGATCTTTGCCCCAGATGTGAAGAAACACGTTTCCCTAGCCCAGCTACTAGTGGTAGACAAAATGAGAAGAAGCAAAGTGCTACTAATAAGAAGTTTAAGAAAGCTGAGTCAACACGAAGTGAAACTGACAGGCCCATTATTGTAAATGAACTGTTATGTTTTCTATGGAACAAAATTGATATTTTGCCTAGTGACATGATTATTAAACTATGTGTTGATACGTATGAAGATAAAGAGGTCGAACAAGCTAAGAGACTGCTGTTTGAGTCGTGCAATGCTGATAGATCTCGTCTCATTCGCCGCCAAGGACAGAACAAACGAAATAACAACATTCAAGATATGCTAACTTTATTACATGAACTTGATGAAACTGAAGTACCTTGTTTTGTTGCGTTTGATCTATCACGCTTGCCAGCTATTGATATTTCACATATCGATGTCTCTGTACTAATCAAGGAAATTAGAGTATTGCAACATGAGGTGTCCCAGTTAAAGGGAAGTAGATGTCCAGATGAACGCGAAAACCTGAAGGCTGAATTTGCATCTTTGCGACAAGAAATGAATGCGGTGAAAGAATCGCTAATGCAACAGGTGGTGAATAATGAGCTGAAGAACGAAAACAATAGTATTGCTAATAGCAACGATACTGTCAACAATTCTTTTGCTCGCCCAACTACTGCTATATCAGATCTGGCGGAAAATGATAATGATCCGTCTGAAGAGGACACAATTGTGAAAGAACTTTTCCAGCGATCCTATAGTGATGTCACAAGAAGTAATGCAAAATCATTTGAATGTGATAAATCGTCGACGTCTCCAAGTAGAGTGATTGGTATAAGTCAGGGTGTAACTTTCAATGCACCGACTCGTCTGCCTTCATCGTCCAGTACTCAGGATTATACGACTGTAGGTGAACGTCGCCGAAAAGTGAAAAAGTCTGCTGTTAGACTGAGGTCTGTTATTACTGGAAACAACACACAAATGTCATCACTGAGAGCCGTGAATACCTTTCCTCCTGCCGAGTTATTTGTAAGTCGTCTTTCTCCACATACAACGGCTGAAGACATAACGAGACATCTTAACAAACTATGCTTTCATGACATTGAAATTGTCCCATTAAAAGCGAAATATGATTCTTACTCGTCATTCAGAATTATTACGAGCTCTGGCACTTGCAAAAAGATCCTGAGCCCTAATGTCTGGCCATCTGGTATTCTGGTGAGAAAATTCTATGCTGCTAGGAAGTAATTAACATTTGTAATGACTTTAAATATTACCTCATACAACTGTCGTGGTATTAAATCGTCTATGGATACTGTAAGGGAAATGTGTCAAACCAGTGACGTATGTCTTTTGCAAGAGCACTGGCTCTCTGAGTCAGAGCTTAGTTTGTTGTCACACATTAGTAACGATTTCTATGCTGTTGGTGAAACGGCTATGGACGATGCTTCCGGTATTCGTCTTGGCAGACCATTTGGAGGTGTAGCCGTACTTTGGAGGAAGTCCCTCTCTTCCGTAAATATCAAACGATGTAATGACAGTCGTCTTATAGGCTTTGAGATAAGTCATTCCGATGGCAAATTGTATGTTTTAAATGTATATATGCCTACTCAGAATAGAGAAAATTACCATGAATTTCAAGAGTATTTGCAGAAAATTCGTCATTTCATAGATGAAACCGATACAAACAGTGTCATGGTCATAGGTGATTGGAATGCTGATATCAACTCCGACTTCGGACAAGAAATGTTTACTTTCTGTAATGACAATAATTTCATCTGTTCTGACGTCTCTCGTCTTGGTACGGACAACCTACAGAACTTTACTTACTTGAGTGAAGCTCATCTCTCGACGTCATGGCTTGACCATTGCGTTTCTACTCCGGCTGCACATAGTTGTATTATTGACATTTATATTTCACATACATTTATTGGTTCTGATCACTTTCCATTAAGTGTAGCTTGTAACCTGGATTCCCTCCAGAAGTATGACTTTCAGTCTCCACATCATAGTAGCACATCTCTTAACAAGATTAACTGGTCATGTGTGGATAATATCTCTTTACAGAATTATTATAATTGTACAGAACAGAATTTCAAAGATTTGAGTTTGAATGGAGGGGCATTTACTTGTCGTGACACAACGTGTCAGGATCCCTCACATTTGATGTCTATTGATAAACTTTATGATGATATTATTAATGCTTTGTCGTCTGCAGCGTCTGATAGTATTTCTGTAAAGAGGTCTAACAACTCTAAGAACCCTAAAAAGCAAATTCCAGGATGGAATGATCATGTTAAAGAGTTTCATTCCATTGCTCGTGATGCATTTATTTTATGGAGGGATAATGGTAGTCCCCGCCAAGGTCCCATTTTTGAAATTATGAGAAAAACACGCGCTAAGTTTAAATATGCTTTAAAGGCATGTAGAGTCAATGAGAATAAAATGAAAGCTGATGCTCTGACTAGAAACCTCTCTAATGGTAACAGCAATCAGTTTTGGAAGACTGTCAGTAGAAACAAAAAGTCTTCTCCCTTATCGTCATCTGTAGGCGGCTGTAATGGTCACCATAACATTGCAGATATGTGGCGTGATCATTTTGCCAGTCTTTTGTCATCTGTGGCCAACAACAGTAACGAACGTTATGTTCGGAATGGTATATCTGATATCACCTTCTCTGATAGCATGATTGTCACACCAGACGATATTTGTAAATGTGTGAACAGTTTGGCCAATGGGAAAGCAGTAGGGCCAGATGGTATTGCCGCTGAACAAATTAAATATGCTAATGGTCGCCTTCATATCTTGCTTTCATGTTTGTTTACAGCTGCTCACGTTCATGGTTATTTACCGTCTCGTATGTTGGACACTATTTTGGTGCCTATTGTTAAAAACAAAACTGGTGATGTCACCGACGCAAGTAATTACCGTCCTATAGCCATTGCTACCGTCATCTCGAAACTATATGAAATTATGATACTCAGTAAATGTGATAATTCTCTTAGCACCACTGATTACCAATTTGGGTTTAAAGAAAGACACTCTACCGACATGTGTGTCTTTTTACTTAAAGAAATTATTGACTTTTATAACCGTCACAATACGCCTGTGTTTCTGTGTTTTTTAGATGCCACTAAGGCTTTTGATCGAGTGAACCACTGGACACTTTTTCGTAAATTGCTTGACAGAAATGTACCTATTTTCATCGTCAGAATTTTAGTTTATTGGTATCGGCATCAACGATTTTGTATCAGATGGGGATCCGTCTTGTCTGAGCAATTTCCTATAAGTAATGGTGTTAGACAAGGTGGCATTCTATCGCCTCGTCTTTTTACAGTGTATATCGATAGTTTAAGTAGCTCGCTTACTGGGACTAAGATTGGCTGTCACCTTGGAGGTAAATGTCTTAACCATCTCGTGTATGCTGATGATATTGTTTTGATATGTCCGTCAGTTAAATGTCTCAACAGTCTTGTAAAAACGTGTTGTAAATATGCTATGAAGCACGATATTATTTTCAATCCCAAGAAGACTAAATGCTTGTCTATCATGCCACCAAGATGTAATATTTCGAACATTCCTCAGGTGAAGCTTAACAATACAGTGCTCCCATTTGTAAACAAGCATTCGTATTTAGGTGTTATTTTTAATTCTGACGGTAATGACAATGACGATATCAGACGTCAAATGAGATCATTTTATGCCAAGGCTAACACTCTTATTCGTAATTTTTGGAATTGTTCATATTCTGTTAAATGTATTTTATTTCAAGCGTATTGTTCGTCAATGTATTGTTCGCATATTTGGAGTGTTTATACCAGTAAGTGTTTTAATGATGTACGAGTTGCGTACAATAATGCTTTTAGAATTTTACTTGGTATCAAGAGGCGTGTTAGTATTTCTAACATGTTTGTTCGTAGTTTCATTATGACTTTTGAAAGTAAGCAGCGTATTCTGAAATCTAAATTTTATTTTAGACTTAAAGCGAGTAATAATATTTTGATTGCTGCATCGTTGTCAGATTTTGTCATTTTTAATAGTAAATTTTGGAGAAGATTCTTTATTGAATGTTTTTAAATGTGTACTGTAAATTAGTCTTTTTGTGTCTGTTTTTATGTTGTTCGTGCAATTTATTTTGTTTATGAGCTTGCTCTCGAAATAAAACTATTATTAAACCACTATGCTACTAATATGAAGTGATTTGTGAGACATGAAATTTTTAAATTCATTTTGTCACCGATATGATAACAAATACAAATATTAAGGCATAGCACGATGCTGCTGGACAACAGCAACTGGGGAAGATTCCTAACCTCTCAAATGTGTGGTTTATATAACTTTATAATAGAACATGTCACCTTGACACTTTTTGGGGGGAACATCAGTTATTTTGCCCTTGGCTAAAATAACAGCTGTTGGCACCAAAAATATCTTATTAAATCTATTAAACTGACATGGACCCATACTTTAACTATCGATCAGTTTCAGTTGGCAAAAGGTAGTCTTTATGTTGCGACTTAAAGACTGTTGTACTTGAAGAGAATCTCTGAATGTTCCGAGCAAATTATTTTTTTTCAGATATGTAACTCAGACTTCCATCTCGTCATTTTGAACTTGTGTACCGGTACTAACTTAAAGGCCACCCACTATGTCAACAGTACCAAAATTCTATTTTTGTATTTACAGGTAGCAGTAATAAAAGGTGAAAGTTATATTAGTCTTTATGCCAGGACCTGAGGACTGCATTATTTGATTTCAAATTGAATAGAGATGCAAGTCTACCTTGTAATAAGTTGTGAATCATCTAAAATAAATTCACGTACCGGTAACTACTTGACAACTATAAGGCCACGCAATGTGTCAACACCATCTACTTTTCATTTTTTGTATTTACAGGGAAATCATTGTGACAATGGAGAGTATGGTAGCAAGCAATGTTTTGTCACAGAACTTACTGCCAGCAATTCTGGCAAAGCCAACAAAAACCAATATGACATATACAGTTTTGAATGGAAAGTAAACCCATCACATGTGATTCTGAATAATGCAGTATTATTAGAAAGTTTGGTCTTTATCAATACACATATGGTCAGAGAAAATAATAGATACGGTGAACACGAAGACTGTTGGTGGAAACAAGTCATTGAACCGTACTTTCAGAAATAAATTTTCTACCAGTGAAGATAACGTTCAAATATCAAATTTTTTTTATCAGTAACAAAAACAATCATGCACATTAATAAGCATGCATATCAGATACACTAAACAAAATGAAACCTTAGTAATGTTAACTCTTTTATATTTTATATTTTAATATTGAGCATATGTTTATATTTTTGTAATACATATTAACAACTTGTTAAGAAAAAAAATAAAACAAAATTCTGCAGATAAGCAGTATATTTTGTTCTAGCAAAATCAAATGCCCTATCATCAATCATTTTCAGTGTTGACGAAAAGTTTCATATTACATTTAATGGACATCTTTCACATTTTTCATATTGGTAGAGTTTGTTGACCAAAATGTATAGCTCAATAGATAAAATGAATTGGGCACAGGCTAAAATGCAGAAGCAGTTCAAATTAGTAAAACAGCAGTGAGCTTTTGATCACTCTGCCCTGATCTACGATTCAGAATAACAAATTCCACAGATTGAAATTTTTGTGTGCTATAACTTTTGAAATTCATTGTGCTTCATTCTCAGTCCTGGATTGAAAAAAAAATTTATAATAAAATTAAATTTCTGTGAGTGCTAATAATACATGCATTCACCATTGACATAAAATCTTGATGTCTGAGAACCCTATATTAATTTATTATGGAGGGTGTCATTTACTCAAAACACGTCTTACTGTACATGTACATACACTGGCATGGAAAATCTTGAACATTTTCAGCTCATGACAAATTGCAAAAAAATATATCGCCACGATATTAATATTATCTGATATTAGTATTTAATAAGCACCAAATACATAGCTGCTGATGTTTGAAAAATTAACTCTAAAAAGAGTTGTTGGAGGTTTTTTTTGCAATTTGTCATGAGCTGAATATGATAATATTAATAAATAATATCGTGGTGATATATATATTTGTATAGAATAACACTACATTTTGCAGTATTATTTTCACCAGTAACATTTTCAGACTCACTGACATAAGAACCTCTTCAGATACAAAATGTACATCAAATTGACATTTTTACATGATGTGTGTATGTGTTGTAAAAAATATGATATTTAGTCTGTCACATTATTCTTCAATATGTTCATCATGCCAGTAAGTCATAGTTCTTCTAACTTCTTGTTTATATGATTAAGAGTGTAAAGGCAGAGGAGTAAAGCTAGAAATATGGACATTTGTCATAACCTGTTGACCTGAACAGGTAATATGTTATTGGTAATCACAGGTAACTAGTCTAGAACTCTTTGTCGCCTAACAAACAACTAGATGTTATTGGTCAACATACTTCTATTGTACTTTGTTTGTCATGATAAGTACGCCATTACTGAGATACTGACTAGATGACTGTGAACACATCACAACTTTCATATTAACAACAGAGAGGTACGATATGGTAGACTTCAAGGCAAGAAAAAAGAGAATATATTGAATTTTATTATTATCTCCCTGTTAATTGACTCAGAAACAATGTGAAGTAAAGGGCAAATCTGATTCAGTTAGCAAACCATCGACGTAATAGGCATGCTGGTACCCTCTGAATGATAGATCATGAAATTAATAGATACACGACACATGACAAGACACAATTTTCAGTACCACAACTCATAAAATATCCATTAAATTTTTTATTAACTTTACTAGTATTATGCCTGTGACAGTTTCTTAAATATGGTTAATGTACTTTGGATCATTAAAAAATCCCACCTTTGTAAAACAGAAGATGAACGTGGCACTGTTATCACTACTACCCATGAAAACTGAATGGTATTGAATGTCTAATGTTTTGATAGGCTTTCGTTTCATTTCCAGGAAGATGTAACAATGCAGATATTTTCAAACCACTCAGAAAAATGTAAATTAGGAGTACAGGTGTATATCAATACTATAACCCTCAGACTGGGTTTAGGATTAGGGAAACATACTACAATGTTTAGGACTAGGGAAACACACCCTATGTTCAGGATTAGGGAAACATTTCCTATGTTCAGGATTAGGGAAACACACCCTATGTTCAGGATTAGGGAAACATACATGTACCCTATGTTCAGGATTAGGGAAACATAATCCTTATGTTTTAAGGATAGGAAAACATATCGGTATGTTCAGGATTAAGGAAACATACCCTATGTTCAGGATTAGGGAAACATACTCTATGTTCAGGATTAGGAAACATACCACTATGTTTTACGGATTAGGAAAACATAAAATTATATTGAAGATTAGGGAAACAAATACCATATGTTCTGGTTTAGGGAAACAAATACCATATGTTCTGGTTTAGGAAAACATATTGGTATATCCTTATGTTTTAAGGATTAGGTAAACATAAAACTATGTTGAGGACTAGGGAAATATACCACTATGTTCAGGATTAGGGAAACACACAAATGTGTTCAGGATTTGGAAAACATACCACTATGTTTAGGATGAGGGAAAACATACCACTATGTTTAGGATGAGGGAAAACATACCACTATGTTTAGGATGAGGGAAAACATACCACTATGTTTAAAATTAGGACACATACAACTATGTTGAAGATTAGGGAAACATGCCATTATGTTGAGAATTAGGGAAAGCATGCCATTATGTTGAGAATTAGGGAAACATGTCATTATGTTGAGGATTACGGAAACATGCCACTATCAGGATTAGTGAAACACACAAAAGAGTTCAAGATTTGGAAAATGTAGTTCACTCAGTTCAGCATTTGGTACCACAACCAGTACAACATAAGTGACATTTAGTGAGTGACGCAGTATGTCTATTAATAACAATACTCTGAAACAGGTTTGTTTATTTGCTTTATAAGCATTTAGGGGTGTATTGTATTTATGTATTCACTGAAAAATGATGACGACTCTATGATGATTTGACACAGCTTGGTATTTAGATTACAGTGTTACATGTGGTAATTACTGTTACTGTAGCCGGCTGCATCCATGTGACATGCACGGCCAACTTTATCTTTTGTTGTAGTGCCGTAAAGCCAACTGTTGTCAGATCAAGTCACTCAGTCTTTTTGTCATCATGACAATGATGGCATCATTGTGACATGTGACGTGACATTTAAAGCTCTCTCCCAGGACCTAACAGTATCACCACATGTTGCTATCCTAGAACACTTCTCACCAATGTTGCCCCCGTTTTTCAACAACATTTCCGAAGACCCTGAATAAAGCTGACACCTTAGTATGCCACAATATACTTATAAAGGTGACAGTTTATTAACCCCCTTTAAGACTACGACATATTTCTAAAGGTGACAGCTTGCTGTGTTTGGAAATCATCTGCTATAATCAGCCCTACAGCTTATGTCTTTGTAAAAAATGATGTTTGCTGTCAGCACTAGGAGATTATACACCCCTGGACAGTACTGATATCTTGTTATCGCATCATCTTTCATAAATTAAACATATTTTTACATTACTTATATTCTGAATGTCAATTATCAAAATATGTACATACTTTGAATGACATAATTAAAGTCTCCAGCTCTTATCAAAATTACAGTTAGAAAATTCTTGGCATCTACGAGCAAAGGTGTGAGTGATTGATGCACTTATCTTACAGCGATCTACATGTAATTACAACCAGTTTACATTAATTAGCATTGATAGTAATCCAGATCCCTAGGGAAGATGTGAGTTCAAGTACCCATACAGGTAAGTTCATTGTGTATGTTCTACTTTCATCTATAACTCATATAATGCTGTGTTTCATACCTGAACATCCTGCATTCATACACTTTTCCCGTTCTAGTAATATTGATTAAAAAAATACATGACTGGTTCTAGGTAATGAGTTCAGTAATTACCTTTTTAACACAATGTTTACACGTTCATCTTTATCTGAGCATGGTTTATGACCCTGGGATAATTTTCTTCCTATTCATGTTTTTTTTTCCCTTCGCATATTAGTTCAGTGCCTGTGAGTTTGATCAAATTATCATATATTTTCTGAGAATCCCACAGGTTTTAACGGTAAATATCAGAGTGTTTTTCTGAGAAGGGCTAATGACTATTTTTCGAAGATATATGGTGAAATTAATGCCTATGTTGATTACCATCATCAATATAACATTGACAGTTTCATACAAAAGCCGTGCTCTATTGTGAGAATTCATGCTGTATATATCATAAAAATGCATTGGTCAGTTGATATAACGTACATACCGTCTACAGAGTCTGATAATTCTGAATCAGAATCATCTCCTCTGCCTCCTACACCATACTGATGACCTCTTGGCAGTGGCCTCTCTTGTTGCCAAAAGCAACACCGGAGAAGAAACAACATTGCATGTCGTGATACAGCAGTCAGATTCAGTTAAGTTTGGGCTGTATGTCACTGCCACATGGAACTTGTAACAGACTGACGTGCTATTGAAATTGTCATCAGCCCCCTATTGTTGTGGTGACATCACATAGGTGATTTGCATATTATTATTCTGATGGCATTACAACACAGTGCAGTGCCTGTACTTTGGAGAGAATCAACAGTGTTTATAGATGTAGGACGCTACCATCCTCTCAGAGTGACTGTCTGTGTATTTTATGACTCATAATACTTCATTTGTCATGGGGGACATAACAATAGACTGGTTAAAATAACTGACACATAGATTGAAGGTCTATTAATCCTGCATACTTCTAATCATGTGTAACATATGCTGTACAGATAAACTTAATTATAGCTCCTGGCTATTTCTTTCTTTACCTATAAGGCCAAAACAAACCAAAAATTGTTTCTGGTCAGGACAGTTTGTCTAAAGTGGTGCGAAAATGAGAATTTTTTCTTTTTTTTTTATTCTCAACAAACCTGTCACTCAATCTACTAATTATGGCAGTTACTGTTCTTTTTATTTAGTACTTTAGAACAAGTGTGTATGTGGGGGCAGATGTCATTTGCTTGTTCATGATTCACTCTGCAGTTGTCTTCACTGAAGTAGGGAGGGTTATTTTTGTGTTTTTCCCCTGGATCTGCAGACTGTATGGACTGGACAAACAGGAAAAAAAAGAAGAAGAAAGAAGACTGACGCGAGGGTATTTAAGTGATGTGTGCCAGAAACAATTCTTTTTTTCTTTTTTCTGGCCTAAAGTCATTAACCCCAGAAATTTACTTAGGAGTAACCCTTTTCACTTCAATTTTTCTAAAAGATAATACCTATGAAATGATGGGTTGGTTTATAGTGGTTTAAAAGAAAAGAAAAAGGGTGTGTGAACATGATGCTGTTTTCAATTGATAATCATACATTTATCGGTCCGGGTGCCTTAGAAATGATAATTAAAGTCAATGTGATATTCTGAACTACGCGATTTATTAAATGTCTCCAATTTCTGTGACGATTGATAATTTTCACCCAGATGATACCCACTTGTTGTGGTGTCACCATCTTACCTGACGTGGTGTTGTGAATTTTCCTGATCTGGCCATTGAGGGCGTTAATTTAAAAAAAACACCATATTTGGTCAGATTCCATAACCATGGGGTTGGTCAGGGAGGTCATGGCGAAGTAAAGATATAAACAGGTCCTGCCTTATCATAACTATGTAAAGTAGTCAAAATGACTCAAACGGATCACAAAATGACTTTAAAAAAATGTAAACGGTCAAACCAATGACTATGGCATAACTATATGTATGTACAGCCCAAAAGTAATCATGCAATGACTTTTCATTGACATGACAAAGTGTCTTTATCAGTCATGTCAGTTTCACAGATAGTGCAAAATGACTTTACTGTTAATGTGATCTATGACTTTGCCATTAATGTCCATCAACACAATGAACAACAATGACTTGGTAACAATCACTCTCAGGCTAGTAACAGCTTCATTTCTAAAATACACAGCCATGACAAATGGCACATTCATGGTACAAATACTAACTCAAAGCAGAGCATGACCTTTGCAATCACCATTGTCTAATTCTATACAAATAATTGATGTTTCAAACAGTCCCTGACCTTGTCTAATTCAGTCTGTACCTAGAATAGTTCATTTCACCTCATTTGACATGATGAAACAGATGTAATTTATTTTCATCCAAAGAAGACAGTGCAACCAATTCACATCATTATTAGCTATAATTTCTGATGATTAATGGCATCTGAAATGCACAAACTATATACAGTATATAGTATATAACAAATGCAAATGGGGTACTTATTCAAAGCTGTGTCTATTTCCATACCAACAAAGCTTCCTCAAGGCTGTTTCTACTACAATTTGTGACATACATTACAGAAAGACATTTAGTCATCAATCATTACTGTGCGATTTTTTTTTTTTACACTGTCTAGTGAAGGTGTCAACTGAAGTCTGACGTTGATTGAAAGTATCACTTTGAAGTCGAGTTTTGTTTCAATTCATAGGACACAGCAACACTTACTTATAAGTCGTTATTCTCAACAGTTCGCTATGACATAAATAGAATGAATTTTAATGATATTGATTCGGCAGTACATTTGCACACACAAAAATGGCTAGAATTTGTGACGAGTTTCACACCTTACAGGGTTTGTTCAAAGAAGTTATGATTTGAGTTACTGTCACCATAAAAATTCTAAAGAGTAAAAAAACATGCTATAGCATAGGTTCCGCAATGCATGAATACAAAATTTATTGGATTTGTGATGAGTTTCACACCTTAGCAGGCTTTTTCATGAACTTTTGAGTTGAATTTAATGGAACCATAAAATTCAGAAATTCTTACATTTTAATAATAGTGAGAATCAATAGCGACACAAATACATACAAGCATGAGAATTTGTCAGGTGATTAAACACCTCATCAAGTTGACTGAGTCAATGTAAGTGCTATTCTGAAGAGAATATTTGAGTGAGTATATTTACCTCATGGGATATGATATTTTCAGTGATATTTCAATGCATTAAAAACAAACTCATTTAGACTTTAAAATTGTGGTAAAATAAAATACACATAGTCAAAAGATGTACAATCTAAAGTTAAGATTTCAGGAATTGCCTTCTAGACTTTGATATATCACATTTAAAGGGTAATGCCATTCCAGGAAATGTAATCATTTTCATAAACTATGAGTTCTGGAGAGTCATTTCATGATTTTACATCACCTACAATTACTTGCAATTTCAGAAAAACATCAAGCTGATCTTGTGCATCTATAGAGTATCTTCTAGGGAATATTGCATCATGGGTGTCAGCAGAAATAATATATTCAAGTTGCATAATGAATATTCATGAGAGATGAAACTCAAGACTCATGAATATTCAGTGTGTGGCAACTTGAATATATTATTTCTGCTGTCTCCCATGATGCAATAGCCCATAGCAAAGATACCCAACGTGATGCTTCTCTGCAATCACAGGTACTTGTAGGTGATGTAACATAATGAAATGACTCTCCAGAATCCATAATTTATGAAAATGTTTCTATTTCCTGGAGTGGCAAGTTCAAATAATATTACCTTTGTCTGGCTATCTTAGCACATCAATGTTATTGTAACCTGATATCTGAAAATATTAAAATATTATATTGACCAGCACTATTATAAGAACTACACTTCCCCTACCACAACTCAATCTATCTTAGAAAATCAATGAGGACTTTAAAATGACCATATGGATGACAAATAGGGTATTCATTTTGGATCTTTTAATATACAAATGGTAAAGTTAATCATGTATTCATACTTGAAACACAATGTGAAACATGTTTGTAACAGTACTCAATAACTTGCAAAATATGCGAAAAGAAAAATGCGTAAAAAGTTTGTTACTTTACATACAATAACAAACAAAACATTCTACACATTTTAACATTCTTTTGGCAATTTTATTGTTGAGTTACAAAACGAGGTACTAGTATTGGTATATGTTCTTTTACATTGTCAAGTAGGAAAACACAGTAGGGTTATTTTATGCATTAAAAAATCCAAAATAAATACCAAACTGCCATCCATGATATAGCCACTTTAAGAAACAAATAACGTAATCTAGACTAAAGTCACACTGTGTGTAGACTTGATTATCTCACTTTGTCTGTTATTTTATGATTGATATAGCTATTATTGATAAGTGATAAATAAATCGCTATATCTACTTGTTTGAAATATGTATTTATCATGAATTCCCTGGTGTATGATAATTCCTTTCATCTATACAGTGCTGTCACTGGCTATGTATACATCATAACTTTTTTTTTTTTTCATTCATGAGCAATTCTTGGTTAAGTCATCATACAAAATATGAAAGACTTTAACAAAATCACTGAAGCACAACTAGCAATAATTCATTCTGATACAAAATATTGAAATATCAATCATACATATTTATAAAAAACTTTTTCCATATTTAATGTTATGATCACAAATTATTATTCCTGGCATGGACCTATGATAGCACAAAAGCCCAATATGGTTTCCTAAACTCCCTGGGGAACATATTCTCCATTGCAGCCTCAGCAAGTCAGCGCATAGGATTAAAGCATTCACATTGCAACCTCTATCCTACCAGGTCTCCAATTATACAGCTTGGTTGACTGGGGCACAATCGTGGCTCACAAACTTGCCAAACGACTTTAGCCATTGAAAAATAAAATTTGCATATTCCAAGCTGGCCATGCTAACCATTCACCCACCATAACACCACAAGACTCAGAGCATCATACAAAAACATGAACACAACACAATCACTGAAGCACAACCAGACCTAATTCATTTCTAACGTGTAAATCTAATAATGAACTTGAAGGGATACTATCCTTTTCACACAGCCTTCACAGTGATTGGCTCAGATTGTGTCATGTGGTATAGACTAGTGACCATATAGTAACCTCAATTTGCATGTGGAGCGTGGCATAAGTCTTAATCTTTCTATTTTCCCTTGGGCAATAGTCATGTAACACAGGAATCTTTTGAAGTGATTTGCTTTGACTTTGGAAAGAATATGTGTCGGAGAATAGGACATGTTATAAAACACTTATTGCATGGCTTCATTCGGGCACTAGTCGACATCATATTACCCCCCATGCTGTTATGTAGCAACTTATTCTCTTGCCATTCACCCTCAGGAAATAGTTGCCTTAGAGGTCTACCTAGATGTTTACCAGTGTCTGAATAAAAGCCAGGCAATAAGTGTATACTATAACTCATCAATTTTTAATCTGCTTGGGGATATTTTTTACACATATATTTTGTCATGACCATACTTAGATTAATATAATATTAAAGTTTTAAGTTTATCAGATTTTGTTTTTTTTTAAAAAGATTTGAAAATAAAAATGAAGTCTGAGAATGGAAAAGGGAAATATGAGAAAGCTATGAGTACTAAAATGTTAACCAATACACAACATACTTTTGATGAGCTGAGAGCTTTCAACTGCAAACAGTCTAGAGATAGCTATTTTTTCTTGAAATAAGTACAGAGAAGGAAATTTCTTAATTACCATTCTTTGATAAATGTTTTCCACTTCTTATTTATATTGTATGAGAAAATCAGAGTCAACATGCCCAGGGTTATAAATTATCTGATGTCTTTGCTATAGTCAAAATTCTAATTTTTTACCAGTAGGTGTAGACTGTTGAAATATTGAGAACCCTTATGATAGGAAATATGGCTACATCATGATAAATAGACAGAAGTATAACAGATATGTATTACTAATGGTTTATACATGGACTGTAAGGTTAAAAGTAAAACACTGTCACATCAATAATTTATCAGAATTTGTCTTTGAGATTTCAGCAGGGCATTTGAAAAAATCTTTCTATTAAAATTGACCTGATGTAAATAAATATATCAATCCAATCTTGTTTAAAATCCTTTTAATGACTAATTTTCTATAATGCTATGAAATTACACCCTATCTATATATAGGGTATCAGCATTTAAAGGGTGAAGGCTGACACTCTATTTTTAGGGTGTAATTTTAAACTATTTACTAGAAATCAAGTCCTTAACACTTTAAAGCCTGACACCCTATATATATTATATATATAGGGTGTAATTACATAGAACTATAGAACGGTAATGGTTTGGCAGGCAGGTAGGAAGAAGAGGGTTGTCTTCAAACATTCCCATTCACTTGCCAACTTGTAAAGGCTGGTATACTTACAGAGTACAAAACTTGGTCAATTTGAGTCAAATGCTGACGCGACTGTAAAATTGACATAATTGTATTTTTCACGTATGATATGCCAAAATATCAGAATGCCTTCAATGTAATAATAATTCCAGTAAATCATGCTTCACACAGACAGCTCTTACTAGGATGTGTATACAATGCGGTCTCCTTTGACAAAATTATGAGTTGATAAATCAGAAAAAATGTAAAGAAATGTATGGTTAAGTTTTCCCCAAAGTATGTGGTAAGTCTTGTCTTGTTGTAGATGAATCAGTGTGGAGGTTGTTAATCTTTATAAACATGCAAAATAGACAGAGGAAATTATACTTAAATATATCAAATAATGGTTGATCAAAGCTTAGAATTAGTCATAACTTAACATTGTACTTATGAATATATCAAATCCAGTATTTTCATTAAGGGCGGTACGATGGTAAAACCTACCTGCGTAAAATCTCGGTTATTTTACCGGGGTTCCCCCACCAATACTATGGTATAATGTATGAGAAACTATGCCAATTTTATCATATACCTCCTTTCTGTTACCGGGGAAACCTTAATAGCCAAAACACCGAAATCATATGCAAAGCTTCCTAATATCTGCAATTCATAAGAACCTCTCTGAGAAAAATACTGAGATACTGAAGAGTGTCTAACAGTATTCCTATTCTCCTTCAACAAAGCTCTAGGCACAGTTATACATAGTTATTATTACCCCTGGCTATACAGACCTATATGACATAAAATAAAATCCTCTATTCAGTTTATACATTAAGTCAGTCCGATAGGATCAAACCATAGAAAATTACCATCATGTAAGTATAATAATATATTTCGTACCACGTGACCAACATTTTGAGACATTTCTCTGGAATTTTGCCACGACATGTCTGCTGCAATGTCTAATATATGCCTCACTCATCTTGGTAGTTTAGTGCTATTCTTCATCGAATCTAGGATATCTCTCTTTTAGGGATGATTCGACACCACATTGGCATCTAGCCTTTCGTCTTTGAGACATGTAAGAATTGAAGTTCAGTGTTCTCCCCAGGATGGATTGCAAGAAATGGTGGCTAATTTGCATGCTAATTTACATATAAATAACATGGTAATTTGCATATTGGTTGGCATAGTGATCAGCATGTAATATGCATGTCTTCAACACTGGAACAAACTCTGACATGTTTATTTAGGGTGGTAGAACACTTTTGAAGCACAGTAGAAACATGCTCAAGGATGGTAGAACACTTTTGAAGCACGGTAGAAACATGCTCAAGGATGGTGGCCTAGATGGCAAGGACGTGTGTTTGCACCTTGCTTTCTCTATGGTGGGGAGAATACTGTAGTTGGCTGATAAACTGCACAAAAACTATTGTGCAATGCATGAGACAAAATGGCTGACACTAGTAGTAGTAATTAGACAATTATTATTGTTATCTCTAGTTGGAAGCTTGTAATGGAGTGAGTCATACTATTCTCATCTATACTATCCCGTTTGATGAATAAACTACTGTACTGCAGAAATAGAGCTATAATTAGCGAACTACAATAGACACGAGCTAAAGCTATTGTTGCAGCACGTTGATATAGCTATTAAATGGATAGATGGATGTAATGACACTCTCAGTAGTGTGGCATCTTACTAATATTAAATTTTCCACAAGTGGGCACAGATTCAACCTTTTACACTTATCTTGATTATAGGGTGATTATATCAGCCCAACAGAGGCACCGTTATCACCCACTTGTGTTATCTACCACATGAAACGACAATAGTTTAATTTCCATGTATCTTAATTTGCATATAACTTGTTTTCCATAGTAGTATATTGTATACCAATGTAGCATGATGTATGTGTTCTGTACTTCATTTTAATAAATAATAAAAGAAAAAACCCAAGAGACTTACATCATTGGACAGGGTTTATGTAAAGAATTAAGAGATAATGAGAGTAGCCTCATTTATTTTTCATTTGGATAGACAAAAAGGTCACAGCTCTAAAACAAGGAGTATGTATCAGTATTTGCATGTTTCTTGACTAGCAAATCAGTTTTGGGAATAGCGCCACCAACGGCATGTGGGAAATAATACTATAAACGTGCTGGAAAAGATTATTATTTACAGGCACAAGAGGGCGCTATACTGTACCTTCATCTGGTGACTTTGCGGTTCGACTTCTCATGCTACGTACACTGGGTTGTCTCTGTAATTTGCCTGGTGCCAAAGACTGTTGAAACTTAAGTAACATTTCATTGTCACTTTCATCAGATGAAGACTCGTCTTCTTCATATCCATACGCATCACCTGAAATCAAAATAACATGTAAAAAATTACTGAGAAGAGATAAAATTGCTAGGTCAGTGAGATATGGGTTCATATGAAAACATGGGCACGTTTTTTTTTTTTCATACCACACTCCCTGATATTGTGTGTTGAGTAAATAAAGATTGGATAATGATTTCATGTCGGTGTCATATTTCTTAATTCTCTATTTATTTTCCAATCAGTTATTTAAAAAAAAGTACAATTTTCTACATATGTATAGGAGGAAGTAAATGAAATTCTATCTTGTAATGTGCAAACTACCATTTTTTAAACAGATAAAACATAAAGCGGAAGTTATCTCTTGTATAATCAAATTTTTAGGCACATATGTAAGAACATTAATCTGCAACCTAGCGATACAAAAATTAAAAGATCTTGATATGATGTATTAAAATGATACTTTGTGAATAGAGAGTTCTTGCTCACCTAAATTTTTGTTTTTCTTCTTGGATTTCGAAGGTACACAAGGGCAGCCATCTTTGAAGCACAGTTGTTTATTCAAGTAAAGAAACAATGTTACCAAAAGCAAGAGACACCCTCCAATGGCTCCAAGGAAGGCAACAGCTGATATCGGGACTGAAATAGATGCAAAGAAATCTATTAATTCAAAGAAATACTATGGATTTAAGTAAACTATTAGTATAAAAAGAACACATACAGCACAGCTACTATATTAAACACAATATAACATGGAAAGATTTGGAAATGATATGCCTGAGTCATGAATGAATATGTCTTGGATCACTTGTTGATGATGGGTCATCTCTTCTGGAACTAGTAGTGTTCAATCATTATAGCAACCACACTTCCTTCAGTTGCAAGTACCAAGTTTCCATACATTCACATAAACTTTACTATCAAACTTTTTTCAAATCCTATTGCTTTTCATATACTGAAAATATATATCAATTGATAAATGTATGTATTGAAAATGGGTCTTAAATCTATGTATTGAAAAATCTATATTGATTGAAAATCTATGTATTGAAAATGGGTATTGATTGAAAATCTATGAATTGAAAATGCATATTGATTGAAAATCTATGCATTGAAAATAGATACTGATTGAAAATCTATGTAATGAAAATAGATATTGATTGAAAAACTAAGTACTATACATGTATATTGAATGAAAATCTATGTATTCAAAGTGATTGAAAATACATGTGCTGAAAATGTATACTGATAGATATAGAATAGATATTGATGGAAAATCTATATACTGTACATGTATATTATATTGATTGATAATCTATTTATTTGAAAATGTATATTGATTAAAAATTTATGAATTGAACATGTATGCTGATTGAAAATCTATGTATTGAAAATGATCAGAAAATCTATTTACTGAAAATATATATTGATTGAAAATCAATGTATTGGAAATATATATTGATTGAAAATCTATGTACTACTAAATAAGAATTCAAAATATAGAAAATTGTCCACTCCAAATAAGCGAAAATGTACAAAACATGTAAAGTATGAGGTTGGCCATGCATGCATAAAAACAGATGTTAAATTTGGTGGACTATCTTCCACATTACTTGTAAGTTCTATTTGAAATGTAGTTCTCTTACATTTGCACTAAAATTACCATATATATATATATATTTGCATTCATCCACCCAAAAGGAAGTAGAATAACTTGTCATGCATATTTGATAATAATAGGATAATATTTCAAAGTGATTAAATATGACATGACTTTGATTGAATATCAAATATGACATTGACATTGATTTGGATATCAAATATGATGTGACATTGACCGGATATTAAAGATGACATTGATTTGGATATTAAATATGACATTGACCGGATATTAAAGATGACATGACTGAATGGTGAAATAAAAATATGATTCATGGTGAACTTTTGAAAAACCTATATTGCCATTTGAGATATCATTGTTTTGCATACAACATGACTGTAGATTCTTTACTACATGCCATATAAATATTAATATATGGCACATCAGTATTTGTGTAAAAGATTATAAAGTTCTTCACTAGTATACAAATGCTATTTTTTAATTTGTATAATCTTTGTAAATAAAAAAAAAAATGTCTGGAAATCTCAATGACAGCAACTTGTTTGGATTGAATGATATGTCATTGTGTATACATGTACACTCCTGTAATTACTGAATATGGTGTTCAGCTGATGATGTAGTCTAGTTCCTACATCTCCACTCACTACATCTAGTCAAAGTCATTACTCTAGCACAGAAATCTGTGCTGCCAACCCCCCCCACCCCCCTCAGCGTTCATATAGGTGTGATGAAGTTATACAAATGTAGCATCCCCACATGATTTTAGTCAAAACAGTTGTACTAATTGAATATTAATGAGCAATTGTCTGATGCAAGTAAACCAATTACAACTGCCTAGTGTCAATTTGTGATGGATTATAACTGACAAGCACCATTTACCCTTTGCCAAACATGGGGTTCAACCAGATTAACCGTAAAATGTTCGACATTGACTAGGTGTAGTGAGTGGAGATGATTGTAGTAATTGTAACTCATGTCGTATAGTAAAACTAGACTACTGATGATGGTTTACAAATGTAGATTATATATGGAAAAACTTCCTTGGATTACGTGTACAGGACTGCAAACAATGGTTATAATCTTTCAACCTACAACACATTCTGCTACTACTGTCAATATAAAGCTGACATGATGGATTGATACAGGTGATATCTGCCTTTCAAAGAGACAGGAAACTAATGTATATGTGATGTAGAAGGCACGTGTATGTAACTGCATGATTTGATACATAACAATGAAAGACTACATCCCAATGTACTACCATGGCATTATATGGGGCGATTATACCTTCATGGTAATAGCTAATACATACATTTGGTAATAGCTAATACATACATTTTTGTTTATAGAGTTATGTCCTGAGTACACGATGGAAACTAGTCAGTTTAAATATGGCTAATTCTCGCTTCTGCACCAGATTTGACTAACAACAAGTAACCATAATTGTTATTATATAACATCTTCAGAAAATAAAATACATTTCTAAAAATGGATAGTTGGTAACAAGTTAATAATATACATGTATAGACAGTGACTGTAGAATTTATCTATATCACACTACACAGCAAAACTACCAGAACTAATATTACAAGACTGATTTTATACATGTAATTTCTAAAACTTTTTCAGAGTCACACTGCATGTTAAAATACAATGGGTAAAAACTAAAATTACAGGGCCACTACATTAATATGGGTAAAAGTCACATGACCACTAGCTGCATTACAATATGGGGAAAGTCACATGACCACTGCATGACTATGGGTAAGTCACAGGACCACTGCATTACAATAGGTGAAAGTCACATGACCAGTGCGTTACAATGGGTTTACTTGTACAAATCAGTAAGACAGGGGTTACACATACAAATTGCATCTATCAATGTTGGCAATCTGGGCAACTGGAAGGGGTTAGTAATGGTGAGGAACAGTTATCATAGCCCAGAAACTTGGCTATCTGGCTCAACACACTAGCTTGACAGTTCTGGTGAATGATATTGTCAAACCAGACAGCCAAATCTACATGTATGGGGCTAGGCAGATATCATTGCATACTGTGCTAGATAATAGATAAATAAATAATGGTAACTTTCTCTAGTTGAGAAATTATTTTACGTCTGGAAAATATTTATCTCAAAAATTGTCATTTTGGATATCAGCATGTGAGATTGCACTTTCATATACATTGACAGTTACATGTTGTATGTTCAATCTATTTCAAGCAAGTTTCCTTGTACCAGTTTCCCCAGCAATATTGCTATTTCATTAGCTGATGCTAGGTTCACAAACAATATTACTTTCTGTTTGACGTCATGGACGCTCTTTTGATATTGCTCATTTTTATACTTTGATAAGAGAAACAACAAACTAACCAGAAACTCTACCAGCCTATATCATATATGATTTTAGCAATATTGCTGGGAACTGGGTTTATGTAAAACACATATATCTCGGAGGGCTGGGATGTCAACTAATACCACTGAATTACAAATACATCAATTGGAAAGGGGTTAAAAAAGAAACACTGCACACAATTCAATTATTATTTGACATGTAGTACACGGAAAACAAGAAAATCAACCAGACATTTATACTTACACTGTAAAGTCCATTGATCATATTATATTCAAAAAACATTTGAAGGGAAAAAAGTATGGATTTATTGAAATATCATATGAAATGAACATTGTCAATAATCTCTATGGATGGAAGATGATGATACATTTATACAAAACGTATGCATTCGGGATATTATCTTTTCTACGGTGGGAAAATACCAATGTATACTGCCATAGAAATACATTGTTTGACTATTGTACCAGGAGCACTGCATAGTTTGAATCTACCAGCATTATTTGGACGTGGGACTCTGTGACAGTGAGTATTGCTTGATTACACTACAGTTACTCCAAACTGATTAAGAGTCAATTGGGTAAGCTAAATGTGACTGGAATATCCTCATGCTCACAAACATTTATGCATGAGAACATTCCATCGAGGTAGGGAATTACTAGTTTATGGAGCTGTGGAAAAGTATTGTTATCAAGCAAATATGAGGGAAAAAAATAGTCTCAGCTATTAAAAACTGAACCATGCATCGCTTTCTAAATCATTCTGACAAGGATTTGACTTGTTTATCTCCTTGGGTATTCATTGCACACCATCAGTATGAGTAATGGTGAGTTCTAATGATGTACTATTTATACACAAAATGTACTGTATGTATATCAGGACATGGCAAATAAAAAGAGAAATGTTGGTATTGTGATGTTAAATTAACTTGTTATCTTGAAAAAAACAAACCAAATAAAACTGAGCGAGATTAAAGATTGATGTGTTTTCCCAAATAATAACCACTAATAAACTGAATCATACATGAGACTTAGTATATGTATAAATTATGTACCCAATGACTGAGACTTCATTCCAAGTCCAAGCACTGGACAAGTTGACATACTTGCAGTGTCACAAAGATTCAATGCATTAGAATGAATAATGATGGGTTTTTATAAGTGTCTTAGAAATTTGCCACCCAAACAACTTCAAACTAAAAACAATGCATTATCATGTCACTTAGTTTTTTGTCAGTAAGACAGTCATAACAGGATTGATAATCACTAAATTAACATGGACAATGCTGATTGGCTACATCAACTGTACCTTGAACGGCAATCAACCAATCAGCACCTGCATACTTTCTGCTGAAAGCTTGATATAGATTGACAATCACTAAATTAACATAGGCAATGTTGATCGGCTACATCATTTGAACAAAAAATCACCACTCAACCAATCAGCAACTATATACTTTACTACTACTTGACAATCACATTGTTGATAAACCTCATTGATAAGCATACACATCTCAACACATTATTGTTATTGCTACCACCCTACTTCAAGTAGAGCCTATGTTACTATTTTAATTACCATTTTTAATAACAGACCCTTCATAAGAAATGACAACACGATCGTTTGTAAAGGACACACGTTACATGTCATAATTTTAATAGATGCCTACTAATATTCAGAGAAGGAAATGGCTATCATTTAATGTCCGATCTTTTATAACTATGTGTTATGAAATTGGTCATATTTCTATAGTTATTTGGATTCAAATTCCAATTATCCACAGCTGTTGGTCATTTTCATATTTTTAATACCATCTAACTATGTTACAAATGTAATTTCAACAGAAGTCATAAGTCCTCGTTACTAGTAACATGGAGACTATGGAGTTGACAAGAACATCCATTTTGAGGCAAGAAAGGAAGGAAGGAAACATTTCTCTTAGAGCAGTTTCTATGTTGTTACATCATGTACGTACGTGGTGTTCAAGTATTCAACTGTAGGCTCATTTCTATATGAATGGTATCAGCACAATAAAGGCCACAAATACTGTAACTGAACATGTACAACTCAGTCTATATACATGATACATGTCAGTTTTAACTTTTAGTAAGACATGTTCACGCTTGATTTTTTTGTATGCCTATGGTCTCAGTAACAGAGACAGGGAAATTTGATATCTCTAAAATATTTTCATAATTACCATTTCTTATTGTAATATACAATGGTAGTACATTGTCACTGTATGTCATTTTACCTACTTTTTGCTCCTTATTACAAAATAATACAGGCAATTCTATCTTCTTCTGTTTTTTATTTCAATCCCAAAATGCCAGACTTTGTGAATATCCCTGAACTCATTGCTAAAGATACCGGGTACATACCATTTATGTATATTCCTGAATTCACACCTGGACAAATTTGTATATCCATGAATACATACCTGGATATTACACATGTGTAACATATTCCTGAATTCATAGCTATTACCATACATGTGTATATCCCTGAATTCATAGTCTAGTTCCAATTAACTGGTACAGTATTTACGTATTAAAAACATCATTACTTTACCAGTCGAGTCAAGGCAGTTGTTCGAGCACATATTTCTGTGCTCCCCCCAACCGTGTTCATATAAACATGATGATGTCGTCGCGTTAAAGTAATTAAGTTTTTAATATGTAATACTGTACCAGTTTGGAACTAGACTACTGAATTCCTAGCTTATACCATACAAGTGTATGTTTATGCCCCAAATTCATTAAATATCACACTTGTGTATATCCCTGGATACATAGCTTGATACTGTCACCTGTGTATATCGATGAATTCATAGCTAATACCATACATGTGTAGATATTCATAATTTGATTTGCTTTACTAGTACAAATGAAACATGATACCAAGAAGTCATTTGCCAATTAACCGTATCTAAATAATGAATTGACACTAAATACAAAATCACAATGAGCTAAGTTATTGGTTTTTCAGTGTTTTTTAAATTTTTTTTTATGGTTAGATATACACATGTATAATTAAAAGATATGCACCAAGCACAAGTGTGGCGCATATTTATTGGTTTGTATCTGTTGTGTACCCCAGTTAATCTTAAATTAATGCAGTATAGTGACTTTCTTGGATATATTACACCATAGACCCTACACCAACCAACCAACCGTTGGATAGGGTCTATGATTACACCAATGACCTTATACACCATAGTAAAACTTCAGTAAAAAGTTCATGTTACAGTAACTGGTGTGGACTTTACACAAAGTAGGGTGACAATGTTTTTCATATCACTTTATCCCAGGCATGTTAGACAGATTGTTTGAGCCAATGATTGGCTGCCCACCTCATTTGTCACAGTTTATATTGAAATCATGTAGCGTCCCATGTCCGGGTAAAATTTGCAGACTCATCGCATTGGAAAGTTGAAACTGTGCGTTATCCTCACAGTCCTAGTATCGTAGGGGAACTGCAATTATTGCTTACAGCTTTATACTACATATTCATAGAGCATTGTTTCCTAATCTCTAACTTAAAAGTCTACTTTATAATTTACATACAGCTATTAAAAATGGGGTGTGGCAGTTCAATGTCTAGCTATGAATGTTGTAAAATCTGAGCCATTAGAACTTATAGGAACAGCATCAAAATTTGTTTTACAGGTAGATATCAGTATCACTTTTACTCAACATATATACCTGATATTAGCAATGTATGCATACTTGTTGACAAAACGTTGTCATGTACAGAGACATAAATGTAGTTGTTTAAGTTTGATTTGTAATTCATGACTATAGACACAAAGCATCACAATTGAAAACATTTGGCCTTTTTTCAAACTGTTATATTTAAAATACACACTATATACTTACCAAAAGCCATTATCTGGACAATTCAAACTGGCTACATGTGGATCTATGCAGTAAACAGAGTAACAGAGGGGATATCCCAGCAGTAAAAAGTCACAAAAGTTTCTTTCTGTACACCAAGGCTGTAAACCGTAGTGCAATCCTAATCATGGCTAGTGACTTAATATTATAATCTTTTTTATTTTATATTCTATTCCAATGTTATTTAAATTAGCTACTGCATTCATTGAAACATTCATAATTGATGTTAAGTTATTGTTCAGTCAAACCACTTTCTCTATACACATTATTCTGCATTTATAATAACCTGACCTGCTCAAATCATGTACATTAAATTTTGTATATGTAAGTACATTTTGTACCTCAACTATTTGGTGGATGAATATAAATGATCATACACTATACAGCAAAAGTTTCTGTATAACATTGTAAGTTATTTGGCCAGTATGTTCAAACTTTCTATGATCCTACAACACTATACAAGTTATTAAGCCTAATAAAAAAATTGTGTGGTTCTGATTAAGCTCAATTTTAGAATAGGTGGGCTAGGTGGATTATATGTATTATATATATTTTGTGTGTGAGTGTCTGGTTCATGTTTTCCATTGTTCTCCAAATGGTCTCTGTGTTGTTTATTTCTTTCTATGTACAGCCATTGCTTGGAAGAACATTTTCATTTTGTTAGTTTCCGCATCCACTATTTCTTGTGACTCACAATTTTTGTAAATTTATGTATTTTTTTATCAAATATGTAAAAAAAAAAAATTTAGGGTTGGCAGTGAACAGCTAGGTGGGCTCTCGTAACCAGAATCAAACAATTACTTTTTTAGGCCGTAAACCATATTATGTGACCAGTTTGCTTAATAGGTGGGCTAGGCGGATTTTTAAAAAAATGTATATATTTTGTGTGTGAGTGTCTAGTTCAGGTTTTCCATTGTTCTCCAAATGGTCTGTGTTGTTTATTTCTTCCTATGTACAGCCATTGCAGATTGGAAGAACATTTTCATTTTGTTAGTTTCCACACCCACTATTTCTTGTGAGACTCACAATTTTTGTAAATTTTTTTTTTCTCAAATATGTAAAAAAAATAAAGGTTTAGGGTTAGCAGTGAAAAGCTAGGTGGGGTCTGGTAACCAGAATCAAACAATTACTTTTTTAGGCCTTAAGGTAAACTATATTATTATGTGACCAGTTTACTTATAAGCCCTTCATATGATCGACACAATGTACCATGCTTAGGGCAGGTAATTCAGATTACTTTCACTGACCCTACCACGTAATACAGTAAATCTAGATATTTTCAATACTACAAAATGTTACGATTTTACAGTCTTCAACTAGCTCTCAAAGACTAATTTTCACTAATTACCAGACTGGTACATTGCGTTCATGTACAAACCATTTTAGTCACTATTTATTTTTGCATTTTTGTTGTCCAGCTAAATTAGCAAAAAATAAGTCTTTAGCAAAAATTTCCAGGTTTAACAGTATTCTGGGCATGAATGAATTTGACAGATTCTTGGCTATAATCACTAGGGGAGAGTGCTGAGAATTATACAATATAATCAGTTACCGGTACATATAAATTATTCAAATATAATCCTACATTAATAAAAGATTGATGATACAAATGACCACAAATTAAACCACAGTTTACATTGAATTGGGAGTCAAACCCCCCCCCCCCCCCCCCCACCCATAAAAAGAAAATTAAAATTAATAAAAAACGCAATTTTGTCAATGTGTATCTCACTTCACCTGTCCACCAACAGCGATGAGAAACCCTACATTTGGATATCTATACAAAAACGTAGACTGCCAATAAAGACCAGGGTTTTTTATGCCCAGGTTCTCTTGTGTTGTAGTAGTGTTATCTTGTCAGTGGAGCCATAAAATGTTACTGCAATATATAGGTATCGTTCTTTTGTTCAGTGTGACCTTTTCCTACAACACTACTAAACAACTAATTTATTTCAATATTATACCAAACTGGGCCTTTAAATAGGTCACTAAAATGTCATCCCATTATACACCACCAGTTTCTTCATCACCTTTTGACAGTCTACCACTACTGTTTTCTATTTACAGTTAAAAAACATTTAAGTTGCTGGTACTACCAGTAGTGGTGTTATCGTGGCTAATTATGGCCACAAACAGGCTAAGTCTGTATTATTAATGATTAAATTTTAAAAACAATCAATTAGCCTTGATTGCTTTTGTACATATTATTAATATTACTAAAATGTCAAAAGTAAACATACAACTATGAAAATGAAATGAAAGAGGCACCTCTTAACAAAGGTAACTACTACGAAAAATCTTTAGGGATTCCATATGAATTCTGTCCTGATCTTTACATGTACATGCCAGGGACTTTCCTTTCTTCTATATTATTATTCAATACATATTCTCCTCCCCGGACTTCTTGGCAAGCAAGTTGTTATTTATTTTTAAACAAAACATGGCCTGTAAATCATTGATCTACACCATAATACACATAATCTTGTAGTAAAATGTTATTTTGGACTTAGGTATGTATATTTTTTTTTCTTGCTGGTTCTTTCATTAGAAGCCTAGTGCACTGCAGCTTATTATGGTATTAGTAAAATGACACACAATTCATTGCATGTCACACAGAGACACTCTGAAGTTTGCCAGACATCTGTAATATTTAAAAAAAATATTTTTGACAATATTTACTTAATTTATTAAATTTTTCCTATATGAATAACCAAAAAGATGACATTATTTTTTAATGACATCAATAATCACCACTGTATATTATTAAAAATCTAAAATTTATTTCTTTCATCCCTTAGTTATGTACTTTTCCTAAATTGAATATTGATAATTCCTATCAAGAAAAGAGATGTTCTTTGGCTCTGCAGTCACTGTATGACTATGAGGTAAGAGGGGAGAAGCAGGGTACGTCTGATCAACAGAGCATGAAATGTAAACCGTCTACTGAGTGATGCAATGATACTTCAAAGTGAAAACCCCAGTATGTGGCCTCAACTTATGATGTATGTAGGCCATATAGCACACACACATGTACAGGTGTTACAAATATATAATATTGCCATATTTAATCTTTGTCATGCTTCACATTGTGTTTAAATTGGACTCTTAATTTTCACGAGAGCTTAAAATTCCGTCGAAAATCAACAAATGTGGAAAACTACTTCTTCACACAGATGGGATATTTGTATTTACAATTCAATTTTCTTGTACATATAATTTATTGAGTTGGTTGTCAATGTCATGCAAGAAAGAGACAAGAAATATGTGCATGGCTTAGTGTCAAATAGAAGGCCATGGGATAAAGAGGCCACAACTTTCATTTTTTTCAAAATACTCAGAAGACTTTGTATTCATTGCATCGAGTCAAAGATGAGCATATTGATCACGATGCGTAAAGTCAGGCATTTTCTTTTGTCTCTGCTCTTCTTTGTACTGAACCAGTCTTTGCAGTATGAATACAATCAAAGCTATAGCACTTCATTTTTCCTGGCTAGTAAAATCTTTCAAAACATGAAATTTCTGTGTTTACCCCTGTCTTTCATTTTTGTCCATGCACCTATGCTTACATACACTTTATATGACTGATTTGTCTATAGTCACAAAATACAGTTAAAAAACATCATCAGCAAATAAAGTAATTTCTATCAAAAATTGTCAACATTTCATTATAAAATTTATTGGACAAAAATGGAAATTGCTTCTTGAAAACCACAACATGTGCATAATATCTAATAATACCAAATAGGAGAGAATGAGATAGAAAGAGGGTTGATTTTTATGTTTTAGTTGTTCATATTTTCTAGGATGAAAAGCTGCTCTTCCACCACAGCAAAATCAACACCCCTGTCCTGAAATAACGCCAGTATTAAAAATGAAATCAACCAGCTGGAATTCTCTGTCGAGAATTTAATAAAATTGGTTCTCAACCGCCATCATCTAAATCCGCACGTAATGATTATGGATACTATTAAGTTATCAATTGAAAGCCAGCGATATTACAATAATATTAACTTGAGTTAGTGATTACCATGGCTATCAATAACTGAACACACAGATTTGACAGTTTGACAACTATAATTGTAGTACTTTGTTGCGAGCCAATATAACAACAGTAATATAATTTATGCTGGGGCATGTCTTCTATTATTATTTTCTTGATTAAACTATTAACCAAATAAAAGTGGATGTCAGTGAAAGTGTGGATTGCGTTATATGGAACACTGATACTAAACGTTTATTTTGCATTTTTTAATATTTCAAAAACCTAAGAAATGAAACATATAACATATATGAAACATACACGTTCGTAAGTAATAAGAACCCTTGGTCATGGTGCACGAATGTCTTATTATCAGAAGAAACATTAGATTACGTCTTTATTCACAAATGTCCTCTCACCAGAATGTATCTGTTTGACAATATAACACTTCTTTGTTTTTTTTCTCTTTAAAAAACACACAATTGTAACCATGGTATACATAAGTTACCAAAAGATAAACAAGTTTGCACACCCACAGTGAACAATGTACTCTTTATCCCACATGTATATTATAACACACCCATTTACTTTGTCAGCACCCAGTCCTTCAAATTCATCTATAGTTTGCAAAGGCCATTACCACTGAACAGCCTAGGCCCTTTCCTTGTTCAAGGCAGTCTGTTTTGTTACTAGTAATGTTGTCACTGAATTATCTAGATCACACCAGTCACTTGTGAGCTAATATTCTATTCCAGGATGATAAAATTCTATTCTAGGATGATCATAATACAAAATAATGACGTTATTTGGTATTTATGATGTTTAAAAAATACCACCACCGGCAAAGGGGTTTTTTGAATATCGTAAATACCTAATAACATCATTATTTTGTATTATGATCATCCATTCCTACTATAGAATATTATCTTCCTGGAATAGAAAATTAGCTCACAAGTGACTGTGGATTACACATACATGTACATGTATACACTTGTAGATATTTCATATATTCATCAAAGATTACGTGTTCACCTTACATCCATTGTGTACACTTATTTTTCCTCGTTTCTTTGCTTTATTTTCACTACAATAAAAACACCTATTATGTCAATGCTATAAAATTAAATCCACATACACAGGTAGAGTTTAAATGAAATATGGACTTAAACTTGATTGAAGTTCAAGTTTATTCATTTGAAGAGTGGTCTAGTTTATTAATTTAATAATTACTATTCTTTATTTATTTATAGTTCATTATTGTTGCAGGTTAGTTTGTTCAACTTTCTGAAGTGAACCAGAAGAACTTCAAGAAGTACCAGATACTGTACTGTCTGCATGGTTAGTTTATCAACTAGGGTACTTGATTAATGGCATATTTGAATAGAATACATGCACCAGTGGACGTACACATAATTGGACATATCGTTTACTCTCACTAGTGCAAGGTTCAACTACAGCAAAGTTATATTTTTTCAACCAGATTGCATGTGTATTGAAAAAAATGGAGGATAGAACACCAATATACATAGATATGTGGACAAACATTAATGGACTCTGTCACAGTATGTTTATATTCACTCTTATTCATCAACTGCAAACAGGGTTTAATTAATGGACAATTTGGGCAGATCACCAATACATGTACATTGATGACGTGTAGACAAACATGGATGGACAGAATAATTACACTGGACTGTGGATGTGAAATCACTTTTGAATGCACTTTGAATACAGTAAATTATAGTATATATTTATATATGCAAATACACCTAATAGGTGTGTTGATCAAATTGTGGATGTCAATGAATAATTATACTTATAGCTTTTGATTTTTCAGGTCATGAATGCCTTGGAATAACAATGTGCAATCACACCTATTCATTTCCTAAGAATTCAAAATTGAATATATTAATTATGTCACTCACTAAAATATATTAATTATGTCACTCACTAAAAATTCTTGTTTTTGTGCTAAAACCAAATTACTTTGAGCTTGCGGAATTGCTTCTCAATACCTACTGTACAGTCAAAAGAGAAAAAATAATTTATTCTAATGACTGGACATGAAGTGGCAAATCCTATCTTAGCTAGCATAGGTACAAAGGTAGTCTGAAAGGTCCACGCATTGGTCCGGCTTCTGTGACCAGTCCCTAAACACAAAGCAATGTTACATAAGCAGAAAAAAACATTCCATCTTTCAGGCTAAGTCCTTGGTGCCAAGAGTTGGTTTTCTCAGCTAAAATATGCAGACACAACTAGTTACTAGCCATCTATTTTTTTTTTTAAATTGAACAACCCCCCTTATCCTTTATATGTTTTAAAAGGTGCAAAGAACAATATACATACATCAAATGAACAAATAGTGGTATGTAAGTGAATGATTTGAAATTTCTGAAACCCTTTTTCTGGAAAATTGATTTTAATATTTCATTGTCTACAAAAGGTAGATGCCAATTTCATGTCTAAAAAGTATTATTGACAGAGCAGTATTTTGCTATGATCAATATTAACCACCCTGATTTTGAAATTTGAGTTAATATTTATATTTATATGAGTCATTACAGATGAAAAAATTTCTGAAATATTTTCTGTAGCTCTTTATCTCGTGGTATGGTGGAGACATTCTCAAACTACACTACAAACGTTAAGAGTTTGCTTTTTTCAGCAGATTGAACTATCATATTACAACAGGGTACATTATCACCATAATGTTTTGACTCCTGAGGCTTAAAAATCATTCATATTGTTTAATCTAATGTCTACACAAAGTTGTACTTCCTCCTAACTGATAACACACTTACAACATCTCTTTTTATATCTTTATTTTTACAACAAAGTCTATACAGGTATATGCATGTCAACACTTTTCTATTCCCATCCCATGGTGCAGTGTATAGTCCCAAATATTTCAATGAGTTGCACAGGGGTGCTGATGTAATAGGGACTTTTTGACCAAATTGTTCAAAATTCAATAGTCTGATTTTGAACTATTTGGTCAAAAACTTGAAAAAGTTCCTATTGAGGTTATAGTATGTAGTTGGTACTTTCTAATTTCCTGTATCTCAATTGTAATATATTGTATTGTTGCACAGACAAGGAAGGTGTATTCATTGTCTGTGATTGTTGTAGTATAATTGCATTAATTTTATATTGTTTGTTTTTTGAAGTAATTAGTTAGGCTAAATTAACCATGGACAATAGAGAAAACTTCCCCTAGAATGTTTGTGAATTAATTTAACACTAACAACAGAACAAAGGTATAAAATATGCTGTTTGTTGCCCACACATTACTTTTCTTCTATTCTATTCTATTCTATTCTATTCTCTTTGGTTTTATCATGGATATTAGGTTTTAACAGTTTTTTTAAGGTCTTTTTGTTTTTTATTGGACATTTTCACTGACAGTTTAACCCTTTTTTAGTTTTGTAAAGTGCACTGAGGCTGTTACAATGTGTTGATAAGAATGTATTATCATTATTATTCTACTCTATTCTATAAATTCCTCACAGTCTTTATTTTAAATTAAAAATTAACAGTTATAGCACCTCCACCTCCACCACCACCACCACCAAAATACAGCCAAAAATATGGAAAACATTTAGATAACATACTGCCTTGTCTGGGATGATGAGAAATAAACCTGCATCTTAAGAAGACACTACGGCTTCTTCTCATGGGGAAAGAACATACTTCATAAGAGAGAGATGGTAATACTTATCATATTCCTCTCCTGAGCATGTCTAGTACTACTAATATTAATGTCTTGACTCCTTTACCTTCAATATGTTCCTATAGCTAAAGATGGTCAATTTGTAATACCCAGCAACAAAAAAAAAAAAGCTCCCATTTCTCTCTTTTTTTTTTAATGTTTTGCATTTTAGTCAATTATTCACTGTGATTGCAATGAGTTTGAACCAATATAAAAAAATTTGAAAAATAAAACCAAAATTTAACATTAAATTGAAGTATTGGTGATACAAAGAGTCATAGTTTGTTTATAAATGTCAACAGAATACTTGACATTTGGACTAATTATCAAGAACTAAAGATTGAACTTTGTAAATATTAAAGATAATAATACTGATGAGAAATTGTCAAATACACAGGGAAAAAACGTTACAAATCGTGTCCACATAGAAGGGGAAAAGGCAACGATCGTTATTGTGCTCTGTCAGGAAATGTTCTATGAATTATTCATCCTGGGCTGAAAATAGGTATTTAATTATTAATGAACATTTCAATAATACTCAAATGGGGTGGCGTTTTTTACAAAATAATCATCAATACTGTGGTTTGAAATACATCGGCGTGGGAACTCTCACTTTCTAAGCAAATAATCTTTTGGGAGACATCAAAAGCTATAAAGAAGTTTAAAGTCCTAAACATGATATACATAACAGACGAGTGATTGTGACTCAGCTCACCGACAGTAAAGCGAGTCAACAGTATATGTATATATACAAGGTAACAAAAATGATAAACACATCGGAGGTTAAATGGCACGGTGTGTTACAGAATATTCATCAATGGGCGATGAATATATAATCATAATAAACACGCCCTTCAACAAACAAAAATCGTGAACTTGAATATTTGTAAAAGTAAGGAATTTTGTCGTCTGTTCTGAAGCATATCGAGGTTACCTGTCGCATTGCATTGCATTGGTAACACCTTTCGGCCTCTGAGTCTTATGATCGTTCATTTTGTTATGTTATGGTATGAAGTCTTCAGTCATCGTTTCAAATGGTAACTAAAACAACGTAGTTCAGAAACTAAATCTTCAAAAATTATATTTTAACAACGGAAGTACTGATACACTTTAGAATGGTCGACTTACATGCCATTTTTTCAGTTCAACTGCAGGCATCCTGTCTCAGCGTTCCCTTCTTCTGCAAGCGAGTGGGCTTTTACGAACGATCATTTCACAAATTTGCATATGAATAAAGGCTATTCCACTTTCTCTGGAGGTTGTTTCTATTTTTAGATAACCGGAGAAATATGAATATTGATGATTTTTTTGGCATAATTCAGTTAAAAATGACTAAGCATCGACTAACTTATCTTTAACGAATTCCATTTCATTACTTTCCTAAGTTAGTACGCCTTATCCAACGGGAGAGAAACGAAAAAAAAAATTGTGACGTCAAAAGTCATTAGAGCAGGAGGTCAAAGGTTGGTGGCGCCATATTAGTTTGTACGTGGCTCAGTGAATCGTGGCTCGATGTTCACCGACTTGTGTGTAGATGTTGTGCTCAAGTACATTATTGTGAACTAAATTGACGTTGACGATAGAAACCTTAGAAATATGGAAAGTGAAATGCATAATTTGACAATATCTAACTCACCGTCGTCCTTGAGTTTTGACAAAAATGCATTTATGCAGGTGAGTAAATGTACATGTTGTCATTGTTGAGCCTGAGGAGCCTTGGATTGACAACATCAACAAATATTATACACTATCGGTTTTCAGTCAATGTCAGTGTACCTTACACGTATCTAAGATCGAATCCAAGGTTTACAAACAGAAATATGATACAATGCCATAATTATAATTTTTCCAGGACGGTCATAAGCCAAACACCTAAAGGTTGCATGTACACTACTGCAGTACAGTAATTTCCAGAATTATCTGTTCTGCCAAATTTCAATACACAGCCGGTAGATTCCTATCATAGTATCAATATCACGCAAGTGCATTGACTTTCGACAATCTGAATGAGCCTGCAGTGGTGTGCTAAGCTGTCAATGTCATGTGTATTTGGGATCTACTTCGTCTATAATATTATTCTTGATGGTTGAAAAACAACAACTCATTATTCTTGTTACTTGGAAATATCATTAACAAATCAGTAAAAAAAACCTGTCATGACAACCTATTACATAAAATATAAGCAATGAAATCTAAAAAATATATGTACAATGGGAGGGGTATCATATATTTTATGTAACAAAACTGCTCCCATATCCCATCATTCATTCATTCTCGCTTAGAAGTTCAAGGGGAACGCCAATCCAGAAAATAGGCATTTCAATAAACTTTGGGTTCTGGACAGTAATATCATTATTTCAAATCACTCATGAATGTGATTGTCAAGAAATGCCAAATCACATTACTAGTATTTAAAGCAAAAATTCTTAATATTCATTGTCCTTCCACCAGACTTTCAGTGGTGCAGTGTTGCCCCATGGGAGTCAGAATTCACACACATATATGTATTAGATGGACAACAAATATTGCACTTTTAAGCGCTTGGTACCTTCAGATAACTAGTTCGAATAGTTTTGTTCATCTGATACATATGCATGTCTGCTAACTCCCACAGGTCAATGAGGGACCACTTCAAAGTCAATGAATGTGAAAACAATTCGCAATGTGGTGTTTCTTGCAATTGCACACAGTTTATGTGATGTTCAATCATGAGCTGACTCAAAGTTTATGAAAATGCCTTTATTTACTGAAGATGCATTCCCCATAGAGAAGCCATGGGAGGACTTCAAAACAATCCCACAGTAAAGTGTATGCACATGATTAGAAGTATAGATTTTATCATCCTACCATTAGCAAGACCCAGGCAAGGTTCTACCCTCCACTGTCTGTGGTTCTACCCAGGCATTTATAGAGTAGCAAATTCTTGCCCAAATATTTGCAAACAATTTAGATAATTAACATAACAATAAGATCTATGGTGTTATGTTATGTAAATCATAATGTACATCAACTCTATTGTTTCCATGGGAGAACATTGCAAGGACAGGGTGAATGCATGAGGTAGGATGCTTACGTGTGAACATACATCATAAAAGTTAACACCAGAAGTAGATTCAGAATCAGCATCCATTTCAAGCCTGATTTTTATGCCAGTACCAGTGTTTTCAGTAGATTCTGATTAGCCTGAACTCACAAATAATGAAATAGGGATGATGCTGTCAAGAAGACTACCAAGTTGCAGTTCATGCTCTGTTGATGTGTATGGGAATATTTCTACATTTGTATTTTTATTTTGGAAATCTGAAAATAAGATATTTATATCACTAAAACATTCATAGCTGTGTTTAGTTGATGTAAATTTGTACTTATGAAATGTATCTATAAAATGAAAATGAAGACACATTATTGTGTATTTGTTAATTTGGTGTATGCTGAATTGCTGATGGTTAAAAATAATGGCACTTACTACAAAGTAACTTTAAATTTGATAAGAGTATCAAAGACGCGTCTAGGGAGATATGGACATTCCTTTATGAGATTGATGTTTTCTTTTTGGACAATCAGTCAGTTTGGCATCACCATAGCCTTTATAACTTTCCTGGCACCAGAATCAGTTTCGTAAAACTGTAAATCTGATTCTGATTCTGATGCCAATTTTCAGACATTGTAAATGTATATGTCTGTTGGATAAAAGGGTCAAATGTGATATTATAATTAAATCATTATACCTACAAAGAATATTTATGCTTTTAAGACTATTAATATTACTTGAATATCCAACCTGATATGCTTTCAATTGAACAAATATTATCTAATATTTAATTTTTGATTGCTATTGTAATTGGTTTACTTTGATTTATTACAGACATAGAATACATTAGTTAGATACTGAGTGCAAATATAATGTCTGGAAAAGAGGCTTCCTGATATTTTAAAAATCATGATCACAGATATGAAAACGTTTTTTTTTTTTCAATCTGTTGTGTACTACTGACAGTAGGTTGTATCGAGGGACTTGACCAATATGTATAATTTATAAATTTTTGCAATCCATTATTATAATTATGTAGATAAACTGCATATATGTGCACGCACACAAGCATGCACGCACGTAGGTTCATAAGGTTGGAAACTCATGTTTACCGTGTTTTTACATTGCAGCAATTGTAGTGGTGTGACCAGTACATTTTGCATCATGGTTTACATCATATATACGTGTATACGTGTGAAGTCGCACTTGTGAACGTTTGTTTAGGGGGAAGGCGAGGGGGGGGGGGGGGGGGCAGAGGGGTATTGTCCTAAAGGAACGATTGTCCCTTAGCATTGGCTTATATCAGGTACTTCAACATCAAGTGATTGTGGAATGGTTATAAACTTAGATACTATGTCAAGTAATGCAATATCATTAATATCTTTTATGAAAATAACAGTCTTCTTTAACACCTGCAAAATCATTTTCTGGAGACTTTGATAACTAGTAGGTTGTGAAGTGGATTTTTTTAATTGAAAGGAAATAGTGAAATAAAAATTCCAAATGGGTCAGAAATGCTATAGATTTCATCTTTCAAATTCCTATTTTTGAGTTGTGAGTACTTTGAATACATACACATTAGAACATAATGTCATTGTAAGATAGTATCAGCCTCTATGGAGTGCATTCTGTAAGCAAGTACAATAGTGTACTTGCATTGTAAGTAAAACAAATTAATATCAGATTGTGTGCATGCCTTTCAATCTGCCAAAGTACAAAGTCATATGCTGAAACTGTATGTGCGTGTGTTTTTGTTATTCTATAGGACAACTTTGATGTTGATCAGTTTGTTGCGGAATGCAGGAGACGTGTTCCCTTGGAAACGTTACGAGAAGATCTTGATGTTTACTTTAAATCCCTGAGAAGTGCAATGGTTGAACTCATAAACAAAGACTATGCAGACTTTGTCAATTTGTCTTCCAATCTGGTAAGTAAAAAAAAAAAAACAGAGTTCAATTTATTTCAGTTTCACTATTGAGATATTCACAATATTTTGCTTTGTTCAGCAAAGGAAAATGCTTGTGACCTAAAGGACCTTGTCACTTTGAGTTGAAGATGAGAAGTGACGAAAGCTCCCTAGGTCACTAACATTTTCAGGTGAATCACAGACAAGGAAGAAACTTGTTTCTTCTTCCTTGTCTGTGGTTGAATGAAGAAATTGTTGGAAATACTGTAATTATACCTACACAGACTGTAAGATACGTCGTGACGTTCTGCCCTCACCGGCGTCCTCTCACACGACTATACTACTCTGTACTAGTATTTTGGAAACTTCAAATTGAGGGCGACTCGTCATGGCGTACCTTACAGACTAAACCTACACAAGCATAATTGATGAAAAAGCGGGAAAGGTAATTTATACTTTGAACATTTTGTCTCGTATCTATGATGCACCACAGAACAGATTGTGCAAATGTGCATAGTCGTGACACGATAATATTCACTATATTATGATAAAAAATCAATATATTTTCCGTACATTACTTTCCATGGCAAATATGTATGGTGCATAAGTATTCAATACCTGATATACTAATGTATTACTAGCAGTGTATTGCAGCAAAGTGGAGCCTAGCCTAGCATTCATTCGTTCTGCTTGTATAAATAGCACCAATTCAAACCATAGACCCTCCACCTCTGGGTGGAGGGTATATGTTCAAACTGATTAAGTTAGCAACACCCCAAAAGCCATTATTTGAGTACCTGTATTTACATAATTACATGTAAATTATCAGATTTCATGCATTGTGTGCATGTAGGAAATCAAGGCTTGTGTATGTTTACATAACGCCTTCATTTAAATAATCAAACCATCTGACATATGTAATCACTCCCCACTGTGACCAATCAGCTTATGGAAATATTTTCAAATTGCATTACCCACTTGATATAGGATTATGTAGGCGACAGCTATTGTAGTCACAGATCAGTACCGCAAAGCTGTGTACTCAGATACTGGAATCTCTGAAATCATAAAAATCCAGTAAGACTTGGTCATAGCCTAATGTTGCTATCCTTTGCTCCTTGTCTTTTAGGTTGGTATGGATAAAGCTATCAACAACTTGTCTGTCCCACTTGGACAACTCAGAGAAGAAGTTCTTGTGAGTAGACTTAATAAATTCAAGCACCTCTTTTTTGTGAGAGGTTCATTTGGTTGTTTCAGTATGACATTCTAGTATGCCACCACGTTTCTTGAAATGTTTTTGTGAATTGAATTGAATTGAATTGTAACATAAATATTGTGAAGTTAGTCACTCTGTATTATTGAAATATTCAAGACCTGTATAGTAATTATTTTGGTCAAACGAGATGGTGTCTGAGATTGGCTCAGAACTGCATACCTTACAAGTTTGACAATAATGATAGTAATAATAATAATAATAATGAGTTATGACAGTCCAATGGTTAGAGTAGCTGGCTTGGAATCTGCAGGTTGCAGGTTTGAGCCTTGGCATTGCTGTTTGTTTCTGAGTAAGTAAAGTATTTGGGCAAGATATTAGCCATGATTGTGCATCAGTCAACCCAGCTGTATAATTGGGGACCTGAGTAGGATAGAGGTTGCAATATGAAGGATTTAGTGCTATGTCTTTACTGAGGCTGCAGTGGATTGTATGCTATCCAGAGAATTGAGGAAGTATAAAAGGGTCGTTGTGCCACCATGCCAGGGGTAATAACTGCAAAGTGCTTTGGATACAGTGTGGGAGAGGGTTTTTATAAAAATCTAACATAATAATAATAATAATTATTATTATTACATACCTTTATTGTTATAAAAAATGCATAGTGTACAAAATGAAGAGACACTATTTGTATGATATACATCGTCTTGTCATTTTTATTCATGTGTTTAAAACTTTTTTATTCATTTTTACAATCTGTTTGTATTTTCTTTTCTCTTTGAAGACTGTTCGAAATTCCATGGATGAAGCAACGCAAATTGTTGAAAAAAAGATGGCTGCAAGAACTGAAATTAGAGATAGGAAAGTAAGTATTAGTAAGAATGTACAGTGTTGTAATCAAAGAGTACAATCATCAATCATAGTTTTAACCTTCTTTCCTTTTTAATGTCAAGCTGAATGAAGACATATTGTGTAATGAGAATGTTATGGTTCAGTAATATTGATCAGTTGTGTTTCTAAGTCACTTGACATATTTGATAATATCAGAGCCCCATAATACTCAGAGTATATGCGCTATATGCCACACTTACCCCATTGCGTCATGAGGTTCTGTCATTGAACATAATATTGATACCAGTTGTACTGCAATATCATTGGCATTATTCTTTCACTCCTGTAGGTCACTCTAGAAACACTACAAATGATAACACAGTCTACAAAACATAACACTTTCTTTTCATTCCTGTAGGTTACACTACAGACTGCAGTCTACAAAATATAACACTGTGTCATTTCATTCCTGTAGGCTACACTTCAAACACTACGGTCTACAAAACATAACACTGTCTCATTTCATTCCTCTAGGCTACACTTCAAAGACTGCAGAATATCATACAGTCTGTTGATAAAATGGAGAAGATTCTACAACTTCAGAAATCTACAGAGGGAATGGAGCATATTGGACATAGGTAAAACATCTTCTATTCAATGGTTTGTGTGTTTACGTTTTCGCACTTGAAATGAAGTTTGGTGAGTTTTGTCTCTAATCTTTAGAATTTCATCCCTTCAAACACTATGGAAACTACTAAAAATGATGATTTGATTCTATTGAATAACAAATTTTATACCATGAGAATGACTGTTCATGGACTCTAGGTTCATACTCAGTAATGAAAATGGACACTCACAGAGTCAAAAAGTTGGGATTTGCTTCCAAGAAATTTTTTGACTTTGAGTAGAAATTTTCATTACTAAATTTATACCACACACACACACACACGCACGCACGCACGCACGCACACACGCACGCACGCACGCACGCACGCACGCACACACACACACACACACACACACACACACACACACTCACACACACACACACACACACACTCACACACACACACACACACACACACAAGCCAAGATATTGTGATTGAACAGGAAATATGGATAATAAACCCATTGTTGTACACCACAACAACCTGTGTCTAAGTAACTTGTTCTGTGGTGCTCAAATTGCCAGTAATTTCTCCTAATTTTACATACGGTATGCTTTAGGAGGTGTAATTATGTTTTCCCCAATATTTGTGTTCATTCAGCTGGAAAATATTTGTGTGTTTTGTCAACATACATCTATAAACAATTCTTAGTGACAAGGCCCTATAGAGATCTCTCGTATTTTCCTTGGCTGATTAAAGAAAAATATTGGGGAATAATATCTAATTACTTACCTATTGCTGTAAATGTTTGATCAAAATATGTATTTGCTCTGTCATTTTGAACTTCGAAATAAGATTACCATCACACCAGTCACTTAATTTTCTCAATATCCATTCTAGTAACATTTCTTGTATTTTATTTTAAAATACACAAATTTCAGTCATATATTGTAGATACATATACTTATTGCTGTATGTAAAAAAGTCTGATACATATAGGAAATTGATTTTCCACTTAAATGACTCGCTAGATAATATTTATATTATTTTCCCCCGGATGTAACATATCCGTGTAACCGTGTAGTGCATTATGTTATGAACGTTAATGAAGGCTTTGCTGTCTCTGTGTTAGTATTTTATGCTGGTATTTTATGTTTGATTTACGTGAACTTTGTGTGTATCTGACAGCAATATGTACCCTGCCACTCTTAAACATATAAAAACTGAAATGTAAACACATATTTGCCGGTAAATATGTGGATATAACAGTTACTGGTAGAATTTATTTTTTGTCAGTGTTTCTTCGTGTCTTGTAATCCAAGTACCTACATATGCATGTATATATTTTACATGAGTTTATCCCAGGCAGCAGATGGAATATTTAAAAAAAACTATTTTCTATATTTGAAGGGTAGAATCCATATTTTCTATTCAATAACTTGCCGTGAATATGGTATAAAAGTAATTTACTATATAGGGCAGAAAAGGAGTAAATTCATGAAATTTATGAAACCCATATCTCAATAAGGATAGGTTGAAGTGAAATCGTTATTAAAAATATGACAAAATATGAATATTATTATTATCTGCGTAGTGCTTGGTTTGTATGTTTCATTGTTTTGTTTTCTAGCCTAATCATTTTCACTGTGAGTCACTGAATGTGAATATTTACATCACAAAAATGAAAATTTGGTTCTATTAAATCCCTACATGGAAGCTTTGGCCACTGAGTTCCTGATAGAAAGACTGTTCTTTGACCTTTGAAGTGTCATATTTCATGGTTTTGTGTGTATATTTCTGTATTTTGAAGTGATCTGACTGGGCAGTTGATTGAAAGAGTCGCGTCTGAGTTCAACCAACTACAATTCTATGTAACCCAAAGTAAAGGATTGCCATTGGTGGAAAGTATAAGACCGGTGAGTGACATTTTCTTTACTTCTGTTATCTCAGTATGTTGTCACCACATCACATACATTGTAACAATGTATACTTTTTCAGACATGTCAGTGGATTACAATGTAACCATTTTACTTCAATATTTGCAAGACGATACGATGTAGCAATATTGACAAGATTTTTGTCACACCAGACGCATTCTCGCAAGCCAGAATTAATATTTCTAACCCTAAACTCCTGTGGGAGGCTCGTTAAGAACGTTGCCGTAAAACAGGCCGTGGTTTGCGACGATGCACCAGACGATGAATAGAAGCAATATTTGTAAAATATTTGTTAAGTCAGACAACAAAATATAGCAATGTTGTTAAGATTTTTGTTGCGTAGATGACCGTTTCTTTTAATTTAACTTTGCTATTCATTGCAGAGGATTGCTGTGATTACAACTACTCTCCAGATGAACTTAGAACGTTCCTTTGAAGAAGGCCTGGAGACTGGTAACTTAGAAGTGCTGCGACAGTGTTTACGTACCTATGCTACCATCGATAAAACTAAGGATGCCGAAATGTTGTTTAGGCAACTAGTTGTCAAACCCTTTATGGACGAGGTAAGGTTCTCTGTGGTTTACGAGACAGTCAGTCAGTCAGTCAGCCAATCAGTCAATTAGTCAATTAGCCAGTCAGTCATCCACTCATTGTGTTACCATGGTCTTGAAATTGGCAATAGATTTTAAGTAATGTTATTTTTGATGTTTTTATTTGTTTTTCATGATGTTTTCGCATCATTTGTTTAATTTTTCCCTTTCGTAGTTATGACATTTGTGGCACCCAGTTTGACCTCTGACCTAGTCAATATTCTAACTGTTCAGAATTTTGGAGACTTTAACATTATAGAATACATGAATGGGAGTACAAAGTTGATGAAGTACAATTTGTCCATTTAGAATTACCTGAGGAACTAACCTTTAGCTTTTTTTATTGACTAAGTATAATTGTATACCACACCACTATCTACTGGTGGATAGTAATCATTCACAGTTTGTTCTGAAAAATGCAACAATGAAGTTGCCGAAACATTGACACGGAAAAAAGGAATTTGGTTGTGTATCAATGAACGTTATGCTAATTATTTCATTCATTCTGTTTATTGGAAAATGATACAGAATTTCAATTTTGATAAGATTTGAGGAAGTTTGAAGTGGTGAAAACCTAATGTAATGACTTTTATAATAGTGTGGTTTCCACACTACACTATTATTACCGAGGTATTTATCAAAACAGTACATCGTAATGTATCTGGTTATTGTGGGTCTTTTTATGTGACAGGTTATATCAGAACAGTACATTGAAAACAACCCCCAAGGCTTGCAGGGTATGTACAATAAAATATTGGAATTCATCCCGAAACACTGCCAGCATATCAGAAAGGTGACATCACCAATTCACAGGTACAGTACCACACTGACTAAAATATTCCATTATCCTCTATGATTTGATTTGAAAAGTAAAAGGGAACAAAGGAGAGCTGGACTTTATATCTGAGCTACGTTTTTGTACGTAGGGAACACAGAAAAGACATTTTCACCCATCCTCTACTATAGAGTTTTAAAAAATTGGTTGATCTAGCTTAGAAGAGGCTTACTGTACAGTTGGGTGAAGCATTCTGGGAAGTAAACAAAGTTGGGAGCTTTGCACTCTTTGAAAAAGCTGCCTCAGCATTGTTGGTTCAAGAGATATGAAGCTCCAAACTTTGTTTATTTCCAATGATGCCCCCACCCCCAATGTACAGCAGTTCTATGTTGAGCCAGAGTTTGCCAATTTCCATAACTCTATTTCAGAGATGACACTCAATGCAGGGTTGATTGAAATGGTTTCTCTGTGTTTCCTAAGCATAGGAAATGCAGGTAAGGTGTAACCAGTTTCACCTTTGGATTATCTTTCACCTAATCCATACTTCTTGATCTCATGTTTTATGGTGTTGACCAGTTGATAAAGAGAGTGGAAATATTCAAGCTAGGTTTTCCTGCATTATGACTGAGACATCCTGTGTCAAGTTGTGCTGCATAATAACAATAGCTGCCATTGTATTAGAAGTATACTCTATATTATAAATTGCACTGCAATTCTTTGGGTGCATTTGAAGCTATCAGAAGGTCTCCATTGATTGGAAAAGTAAAGTTTTAACACAACTATACTTTATCATTGTAATCAAGAACTATATAGACAACAAGCAACCATATACAATTCACGTGATTATAGTGTGTCTTCTACATAGCAATATGCCATATTCTGATCAGCAGAAAAAAAGAAAAAGAAAGATTGTTTAGTTTGGTCACTAGGGGTGCTATTCACAGAAAACAGCTCCATGAATAAAAAGATTTAAAATGACCATTATTTTCCCATATTTGAAACAATATAAAGTAAACTTACAATAATTCCATTTTTCAGCAATATTCGTCTCCATGGAATTAACAAATACGACATAATGGTGTGTTGTTTTTGTCCTGTTGTGGCAAGGCTCCTTTATATCACACACTCATATATTCATTAGCTGAACAAAGACAAATATCAGGGAACCGTATATACTAGGTTGATAGTCTGTGCAGGGTTTTCTGTAGTTTAACAATTCAAAGTTGAAGATCAAAAGTGCCCCCCTCCCCTTCCATCCAGGTCACCCTGGTGAATGAAGAAAAATGTGGGAAATAACACCTGACTCATATTTCAAGTGTCACAGAACAAATAACATAGACGTGCAACAACCGGGGTATAAATTACACATTTTTTGTTCAAATGTGTTCAACTTAGCTTGTGTACAGTATGTGATGTAATGCTATGTAATACTGGTTTCGGCATTAGACTGTATGTTGCTCCAGGGTCTGTCCTTCACACATACAATACACACTTGCTGATTATCTCTTCCAATTTGCTAATTTACCTGCAGTGGTTCAAACCAAGATATTGTCAGGGGCTATGATTTCCTGGTGAATGCTGTCTGGCCTGAAGTGGTCAGTATCATTGAAGCAAACACACCATCTATATTTGCACCAGGAAACCCAGACGTATTCCATCAGGTATGTAATAATATTTTTGCAGTACTATAAACAGTCACATTCCTAGCCAGCTGTAATCAGATTTTGTTTAAATTTGAAAACTTTTATTTTGTTTTTTGAAATCACAAGCAAGATAACGGATATAAACAACTTCGACTGAAGAGCAAGCAACATTTGAAGAATAATTGCAGCCACAAGTAGACTTTGTAATATTTTGAGTGCAAAGAATAAAAAAAAATATTTGAACACAGTGGAAACTAGATACATTAATTAAGGTTTTGGTTTATATGGCATAATGTCAAAGAAGGAAGTCCAACTTAAATTGGAATGCCTGCTTCGAGATTCAACTGTTTCTTTCAAGCTTGTTTCACATGTCTCTTCTGAGGCATGTGATAACAGCTCATTGTAATACATTCCTGATGATGCTGACAAGATGTCAGCGAAAATTAGGATTTGCTTTCATGAAGTTTTGACGTTATGACTAGAAATGTTCCATATATCAAAGTATAAGTTTGCAAAAGTTAAAGAGAAATACATGTTTGATTAACTGGTATCATATTTTCAATAACACCCTGGTGCTTGTATAACAAACACTTTGCTGTGTTTCAACAGCCCCCTTAATATCATTTTCCATGTTTTGTTTTATTTTTCTATAGAAGTACATGTTAAGTATGGAATTTGTGTGTTCTGTTGAGACACATTGTGGCTCACAGGCCAGTGTGAAACGACTTAGAGCCCATCCTAGCTATGCTACCTTTATGAGTAAATGGAGTCTTCCAGTTTATTTCCAAATCAGGTACAATTGAGTTAGTGACTTTCATCATGCTCAGCATGACTGGTTTCTTGGGTACGGTACAGTACACAAGCAGCATTCAATACCTCAGTCAATTTGGTCTTGTACAGTAGGTACATCATCCACTTTGCATATCAATAAACAGGACAGGTATCAATCAGTCATAGCCCACAGAGATCAAAGGGTTAAAAAAGTGTTTGAGTAACAATACATGTACAGGACGAATTTTACTTGTTTGGCAAGAGAAATTTGTACTCGGGTGTAATTATAACGGAAGCCCACATCTTGGAATTGTAAAGCACTCATTGTATTGGCGTTGTATTTATACTAACCACCACTTGTTTGAATACTACCTCTGGGCACACTGCACCATTCATGGGAATATCTTCAGTCGGATTGACATTCTGTGGTGGAATCACTGAGTCCTGTCAAAAAATTCTATCATGACTCACAGGTCATCTGTTACTATCAGTTCATATTGTTACTCGTCATCCTAGGCAGTGAAAGGTGTGATGCATTGCATGTACTAGTCCATTTATCATCCGTGTGTACAAAACATAGTAATTGAAAAAAAAATTATTTAAACATTTTCAGGTTTCAAGAAATAGGTGGTTTATTTGAAACATGTCTTCTGACACCTTTCAATATTGTGCAAGGTAAGAATACTTCTAGATTATATTAAAACCTATAAACTATGATAGGACACTCGTCAGTGTTTCTGTTAAAGGGCAGTAAGTAGGTAAAATGTACTCTCAGTTCCTCAATCATTTCACTGAGATTCACCACCAAAATTATGCCAGTTTCACCAAATTTGCTACTTTCTTAGTCTGTATAAGATACAGATATTCATGCCACGCTATAGGCCAGCACAAATAGGGCTAAACAACACAACGTATCTTTACAGTCTACTACTTTCTGTTCACAGACCTTAGCAAAAACACTGACTTATATAGGAAGTATATAAAAGCAGATGGTATGACAATTGTAGAATAAAGCACGGAAGTGTGAATTGTCGTCTTGTTTTTGATTGATTGCAGTTCAAATCATAATACCAAACTATATTACTATGTAATTTTGGGAATGTTAACAAATTAATGAGTGAGTCCATACCGCTAAATTCATCGAATTCGTTACAAAATAGTTCCATATTCAGGAAATAGCAGGAAATAGTCGTGCAAGTGTTTTGTATGCCTTCTGCCATAATACCAGTACTGGTATAATATAGAACAGGATGCCAACAAGGAGCCGTCTCTTATTCTTACCCTTCACTAAGGTCTCATAAACATTCTAATATCAAAATATGTTGATGAGCAAAGAAAAGTATGGTATATATTTGTTGGCTGCATTAGTCCTAGTGACCACATCATGTATACAACATAATATGCAATTTGCAATTTTTAAGTCCCTCATTTTGTTCTTATGTATGTTGTATTTACAGAGGACTCGCCATTTCATCTGTCTGTATGTCACACGCTATGGCAGTGTCTGTTAAAGTGTTGGGCTGATCAGATCTACATTCCTGCTTTGTGCCACCGATTTTGGAAACTGACTCTCCAGGTTCTTTCGAGATGTGCTTTGTGGCTTCAAGAAGTTGTCAGTAGAGATGTAAGTTGCATTTTATCCCATTACTTATGATGTAAAATGTGATCTATGATGATGTCTAAATTCTACCTTATATGGTCTCCATGACATCATAAAACAATTTGAATATTCATGTCATGTTAATATATCTTTTTTACAGTTGTCACCTGAAAGTAAACGGCGTGAAGATGAGAGTGTATCTGGTCCCCCAGTAACAATATCACAATTAGTTTGTCTGATAGCTGATCTTGATACACTGTATTCTAAGGTAGGTTAAATATATTGTGTCTGATAGTTGATCTTGATACACTAAATTTATGTTGGTGAATTGAACATGGATTATTAATACAACACTGTTGTCCTGTTTCTTTGTTCTGTAGTTACCAGAGTTGTCAAAGGTTTTAATACAACCTAAATTAATGGAACTCAATTGCAAAGACTTTACTGTCATAGAAGGTATGTTACAATTACAAAGATATGGAGATACGTAATAGCAGAGTAGTGCCATACCCTGGTATTTATTTGTACTTCATTCCTGTGAAAGATTCTGAGAAAATGTTGTATCCATTTCAAAAGCTATTCATCTTCAACCTTTAATAGTGGTGTACCAGTGATATTTAGATGTTATTCCCCAATATTTTTATTCGTTCAGCTGAGGAAAATATGAGTGGCCTAAGGGGCCTTTGTCACAACAAGTTGCTAGACGAGTAGTGACAAACCCTTAGATCACGATCACGAGCATTTTCCCGCTGAATAAAATAAAATATTGGAGAATAATATAATTATACCTCCTCAAGCATGATGCATGAAAAATCTGGAAAAATAATGGTGATATTTCGAGCACTGCAAAACCAGTGATGTCGACACGGGTTGTCATGATTTAGAACAACCAGGGTATATAAACCCTATTTTCTGTTCAAAGACAAGAACTTGGCTTGAGTATGGTATAATGCGTGTTACTCCTAGACTTCATGTCAGTAACGGTTCACTTGTTGATTTCTTTGTTTGTGTTTATCTCTAAAGAATACAAGAAAACACTTCATTCATTAAAATCTAGTTTTCTAGCTGATACATGTCACTTGTGAATACCCTCATACCTGTGTACAAGAGGAAATGGAGACTTACATGTATTTTTTTAATGCAATGTAGTTTATTATGTATTAAAGGATACACATACATTGGAGTTGAAAATCTTAGTACTTTTATATTGCTACAGAAGCCCTAAATGAAGCCAGAGAATCATTGGTTGAGGGAATTCCTAGTATCAGTAACTTTATCATAAATGAAATCCAGACAGCCAGTGTGGTACATTTCAAGGCAGTCCATGATATTCCAAGACTCTATAGAAGAACAAATAGAGAGGTAAAAACTGAACAACTTTTTCCTTTTTTTTAAAGTGAATAAATTTTGACTAAAATGTTGGAAATTATCAATATTGATAGTACAGCTTTTAGAACAAAGGCTGTGGTTTGGATTTAGATTTGGGTTTGGGGACATTACAGTTTTTGACACTCCTGAAATGTCAAAACTTATTGAGAAAGCCCACTTAGGTAAACAACTAGTTGAAATTCAATGCGTTTTTGTACTCATTTAATGAAGACAACTTTTAAAATACTAATTGTATTGTGTGCTTCATGTTACGACTGGTAATCAAGCCTTCAGTTTACTAACACAGACACAAACTAAATCTATTGTTGTTCAATGTGGTAGATTACACAAGTGGGTGATAGCGGTTCTTCTGTTGTGCAATTCTAATCACCCTGTGATCAATATAGTGTAAACATTGGAAGTCCCAAAACAGTACACTGCAAGTTCACGGAACTCTGTCAGTAAAACTCTGCTGGACGCCTCCCTACTGAGACTATAATTAAATCAGCATCCATTCAATAGCTTATCACTGTTGTATCAGCATGTTGCGACAATAGTGTTAGTTGGTGTCTATCTTAGTAAACTGAAGGCTCAGTTACCATCTAGTGATGTATAAAGTCAAGTAGATTACAATTTGTCCAATAGTTAACAGTGAAGGTTGTTGTACAAATAAAACTCAACAGCACATATTGATTCATTCAGTGATAGAGCTATATATCAGTGAAACTGAATCATCCATTGACAGGTCCATACTTTACCTACTTCTGACTATTTCATAATTTGTAGGTTCCAAATAAGTCCTCACAATATGTTGACAATGTTATGAGACCGTTGAAGTTGTTCCTGGAAGACAGTGGTGGTAAAATGTCAAAACAAAGAAAAGAAGATTGGTTAATTGGTGTCTTAACTCACCTGACAAAGGAGTAAGTGTATGCAAATTATGTACAACTTGTCTGTCATTGGTTAATTGGTGTCTTAACTCACCTGACAAAGGAGTAAGTGTATGCAAATTATATACAACTCGTCTGTCATTGGTTAATTGGTATCTTAACTCACCTGGCAAAGGAGTAAGTGTATGCAAATTATATACAACTTGTCTGTCATTGGTTAATTGGTATCTTAACTCACCTGGCAAAGGAGTAAGTGTATGCAAATTATATACAACTCGTCTGTCATTGGTTAATTGGTATCTTAACTCACCTGGCATAGGAGTATGTTTATACAAATCAATGAATCTTGCCTCTTATTGGTGAATTGGTGTCTTGACCTGCCTGACAAAGGAGTATATGATCATATGAATCGATAGAGCTTGCCTGTTACTGGCAATTAAGTATCTTGAGTCACCTGGCATTTGAGTAAGTTTATGTAAATCAATACAACTTGCCTCTTATTGGCCAATCAGTGTCCTTACTCATAGATAAAGGAGTAAGTTTATTAGAATCAATGCTTGCCTTCTGTAAATGTAGGTGAAGTATTCTTATGGGTGTCATAAGGAAACATGAGTCTATGATTGGTATAATATATAGAATGACTTGTAATGTTTAGAAACTATTATGAAGTGATTACATTCAGTCCTACAGGACTTGTTGTTTCATAGACTCATTGTTTTGAGTGACAATAGTTTAAAAACCAAATTTTGTCGTGAGCAAATAATTTATTTCCACAGAAATGACGAAAGGAAAAACAACTGAACAAAAGTAATTCAGATGTGGTTAAATGGGGTTATTGAAACTTCAAAATAGTATATAGACATCCATGCTGTGCAGGAAATCAAAGCCAGATGTATGGAATAGCTGTAGTTAACACACATGTGGCTCAGCATGAAATATGAAATCTAATACCCATTGTTTCTTATGGAGTGTGGTACTCTGTTTGTCGATGTTAATAAAAAACGTGACATCCTTTGTGTGGGTATGGTGTCTTTAAAATTACGTGCACTGATGTAACATCTGTTATATTTGTAAATTGATATAAAGTCTGTGAGTTTTGTCTTGGATGTAATATCTTGTTTCTATGGATATGGATGTAATATCTATGATTTGGGGTTTGGAGCTCGAGTACTCCCAATAGCTTTCTATTTTGTGTGAGGATGTACTGTAAAACCTGTGGCAAGTTATTTATGGCTGCAATATCAGTGTTTTTGTTGAGGGTGGTAAGTAGGTAAAATCTACCTGAGTTCCCTTGTCATTTTACCGAGGTTCCCTACCAGTTTTTGTTCAGAGTGGTAAGTAGGTAAAATCTACCCGAGTTCCCTTCTCAATTTACCGGGGTTTCCTTACCAGTGTTTTTGTTAAGGGTGGTAAATAGGTAAAATCTGCCTGAGTTCCCCTGTCATTTTACTGGGGTTCCCCATCAAGATAATGGTCACTGTAATGGTATGGCAAGCTTTGCAAATTTTACCAAATCCCCCCTCCTCTGTTTGCAGGCATTAGCACAAACACTGAATATATCTTGTTGATATTTCTGTAATGTCTAGAACTTTTTCTGTGTAGATGTAATATCTGACTGTGCATGTAGTAGGTTTGAAATGTTGTATGTTACAGTTGTGTATGTTATGTTTAATTATATGTTATGTTATGTTATGTTATGTGTGGGAATGTAATATTTGATAATTTACCAGTTGTTATGACTTGATATGAGGATATGACACCTTTGATATTTTGTATAGATAATGACTTTTTAGCATGGAATCTTTGTTTTCTTATGTTTTGTCTAGATATTTTGGTGTAACATCAGATGTGCTGGATTCAGTCAAAAAGATGGAAGAAAGTTTGAAGAAATTAAAGATGCGAAAAGTGACATCAGTCAGTAATTTTAGTGCCAATGGAATGAGTGATGATGATAAAATTAGACTACAACTTGCACTTGATGTAAGGCGGTTTGCAGAAGAAGTAAGTATAACATTCAATAACATTCTTGTTTGCTCTATAGACACGAAGTATTTGCAGATGCTCGAGTAGAAGCTTTCATTCTGGCAAATAAATATCTAAAGGAAAAGTCCAGTCACACTTACTTCTTCCTTTAATAGTACACATATTGATTACTTCTATCAACTTACATTTATAAAGCAGCCTACTGCGCTTGACACGTGTTCAACCATTTTGGGCATTTCCTGCAAGGGTATATGGGAAAACCCTGTGATGATATCATGTACACCTTAATGTCTTTGTCTTGACACTCTTTGAAATTCATTCCATAAAACTTCATACATGTACTACAGTATTTATGTATGATGGACAGACAAATGTACCCAATAGAAACAAAGTTTCACTTGAATCTGTAACAGTCAGTCAGTCAGTCAATACACAACAAGGTTGCCAAATTCATAATGACTGTCTAAAGAGTTGCGCAGATTTGACTTTGGACATGGTCTTTTCATAATACATCATCAAACTTCAAATATTGATTTCACACTGTTCTGATCAATAAACCATATACTTGGAACGTATTCAAATATCACTGAAAACACCAAATAACAAAACTGTAGCAAACACTGCAACTCTTATCTCTATTCTTGTTTTGAAGGACATAATACTTAAGTCTGTTTTGCTTCTCTACAATTTTCAAACTTTTCTGTAATTTGTTTTCCACAGATGGAGCAGCTTGGTATAGAAAGCTCTCAAGTTCAAGTTTATGAACAGTTATCTACATTAGTGAAGTCAGCAGCCACTCATTCCACAATGTAGGACCAAGTGTAGTGAGTGACACTTATTGTGTGCTATGCTGTTCTCACAGTGGTTCTATGTTTAGTGAAATCAGCGGCCACTCATTCCACAATGTAGGCTACAGTTGGACCAAGTGTAGTAACATTTATTGTGCAATGCTTCGTCAGAGTGGTTCGATGTAAGTGAAGTCAGAGTCCACAAGTGTAGTGACAGTTATTTTGCTAAACTTCTTTCAAATTGTCTGACATTTTTAAAAGATATGATTCACACTGTAAAGCATGAATGGGTATTGTATACCACAGTTTGTGAGAAATTCAAATCAAACTAAATAAATAAAATAATCAATTCAATGACAGCTGAAGAAGGCAAAATGAGTTAGCCAAAATATACCGGGTAAAATAATTTACTTTCTGGGTTTGGATTTACTGCATGCGATAATATGATTTCAGAGCAAGAATAAGAACAAATGTTTTGGTTGTAAATTGTATGGATTGCTTCCAGTAGCATGTCAAATTAAAGGTGCACACAGATATAGGATATATTTTTCAAGTGTCAAGTTCAGAGTCAGGGCATTGGCATTGTTGGCAATGATAAAGACATCAGGGCGGGTAGGTGTGTTCACAGGGAGAAGAGAGCATGCAACTGATTGATTGATATAAAAGAATACTAGATAGCACATCACTGTGTGTTTGTTTGGTGTGATAATAATCCAGTAGATACAGGATAAAGCAAATTGTGGCAGTAGTCTGTGTCCTGGTGTTTTAATGTAGATAAGAAAATGATGGACAAAATGTCTTTATTTAGTCAATAAAGAGAGAATTATATACAGTTGAAAGAGAGAAAAGTAGCTAGGGTATGAAGGAAAAAAACCTTTTGTATCACCACAAAAATTAATCATTCAATTGATCAATCATTCATTCATTCAATCAATCACTCAATAAATCGTTATATGCTCGCTTCTCCCTGTGGTGTGCTATGTAATATTGGTCACAATAAATGGATTAAGGCTTATACATGCTGAAATATTTGCTGTAATATTTGGATACAACAAAAATATTCCGCGCTTTTACACAGTATATATTATAAAAGTCAACTTAAACAAAAAGATTGTAAACAATTGAATATGTGAATTAACTGCATGCACTATTTGGAAATAACAAACAAATTCATGTGACTGGGAAATGGAAAAGGTGGCTAAAAATAATGTTTAAGCAATGGCCATCACAAGCTAAGTTATGTGAATTGGTGTTTCTGTTACTACGTTTGTGGTTACATAGGGAGACGTAGAACCATTTATCTATGACAGGGTTCATCTTTATTAATATAACAATTCAAATTACCATGTACTGTATTTGGAGCAAGGAAGACTTGTATAGCTACGTACCACTTTGAGAGGTTGACATTTATATCATACAGCATGAGAGATTTACTCATAACTTAAAGATAAGAATTAATTGATGTGAGCTGTATAAATTTCAGTATTTTTATGGAAATAAACGCATGTGTATGGTTGGTATTATTTTGTGATGTCATTTGTTGTGTACTTTTGTGTTTGTCCGGATTGTGGTCAGGAGTGAAGTGCAACTCATTTGTCTCTTTCTACCAAAGCTAGTGAGAACCAAGTTATGTGTTAATTCAAGAAAGAATCGACTGCAGCCTTACTTCAAGGAAAGAGCATAATAAATCATATGGTGCCAGTGGAGTTGTAGCATGAGTGACTTTTATGTGACTTCTCTGATGTAATTTACTGATATAGTTCACTATGGGTCATCATCCATGCTACCATGATATGATCTAAGTCAATCACCGAAATCTGTATAAAAATAATGTTATGTTGAGAGAGAGAGAGAGAGAGAGAGGGAGGGAGGGAGGGAGGGAGGGAGGGAGAGAGGGAGAGAGTGAGAGGGAGGGAGAGAGTTTTTTCAGCCATATACTGACAACTTCCCTAGAAATTACAGTGTCCATAGCATATATACATTAATTTACTTTTTAAAATTTATTATATATCTTTTATGTATCTTGGCAAGTAAATGTGACAATTTTCCACACAAAGATGTTGACAAATCAAAAGAGAGAATTTTCAGAACAACAGATTTGGCTTCAATAGGGAACTTCCAATCCAGACTGAGCATGCTCAGATGCAAAGGACTATGGGATTGTCTGTAGTTATCGTTTTATCTAATCTGGAGCTATCGATAGAATAAATCTCCTACAATGGTCATGACAACCATGACTAGATTATTTGTGGTTACAAACAATGCAACACAATCATTTACAATACTGATTGATTGATATTTATCATATTTCCCACGATGCATCATTCAGGATATTCAAGATGGCGGGTTTGTAAGTTCTCTATCGAGGTGCTTAGCCTTATCCACTACAAAATACTTTCAGGACTTCTGTAAATGAATGTATTGGTTTCACACCTTGGAAAAAAATAAACATATTTCTGTTACTAACTGTGTTCAAGAAATGTTCAAATCATTCTCAGATCAAATCAAGAAAATAAATCTTGTCATCGGGTAAATTTTTGAATCATAAAATTAACCCCATTCTTGAATCCAAATCACTACCAAATATTGATTGTGTTTACTCAGTTGATGTTTAAATTAAAAGATCGTCGATTTCCTATGAAACAAGATTTCATATGGCAAATTTGGAGAGAATTGAATAACTTTGATTGTCAGGCAAATTTGTAACCAGGATAGCATTCTATGTCTTTTTGTTTGAAATTAGAATGTATGAATAACATTATACTTCAATGCTGATGCAAAATCTTTTCACCAAATAAGTTCAGAGTCAAAATACTGTATATACCGTATACCCTTAATAAGCTCACATTCACAAAAAATGTGGTTATATTTAATATTACCAATGTTGACCACAAGTTTTTTATCCACATGGCTTTTCCATGCTGATATCTTCATATGTACTATATCACCAGAATATCAAATCTGAACTGAGTAAATTCTCCTTGTTGTACCAAACAATATATTAACATAGAACATAAAGGAATTTAAATTGCTTTACATATAACAACAAACATTTACTTTAGTTTCCTATATCTAATGGGTTGTCTATCATAACAGGTCAAATTTTCTGGAGTAACTATTGACTGTGAGTGCATGTTAGAGAAATAACTTGAATTATTACTCTGTAAATGAAAAAGAAAAAGGAAAATTTGTATCATTGGTCTCAATCATGATATAGAGTGCACGTCAGTGATTACTGCAATGCATTTTGCAATCATTTTGTTGCAGTACTGGTACATGCTGCAATTGCAATGCACTTCACAGTCACAGCAAAATATGCTTGGACCTTGGTTAAAGAATGACAATTATCATCAATAGAGGATATACTGTGTAGGCAGCACCTTGATAAAGTTTCAGTTAACAGTATATTCAAACAAACAGTTGTTGACTACTTTTGTGAGGCTACACCTCCCATCATGTGGTACACTGAATTTTTGCAGAGTGGGTTCAAAGGTGATCTACACATAGTGGCATTTCATGCCAAGTCCAGCATCTCTTACCAGTTAGATTTTTTCTTGGGAAATTTTCAAGGTGGTTATGTGTTACAGTATTATGATGTGTAGACTCAAGTTAACTCTCTCATATCAACACTTGTCACTATCGGTACATCCTTTACTAGGTATCATGTTGTTAACCAATCATGGCTCCAGGACCCAACATCATTTCTCTCTGCAACTGTTCAGCAGTCAGTGTTCCGTCAATCCTTTCACAGTTCGGATTGAAAACAGAATATGCACTTAATTCACCGGGTTGTCTGGTTCCACCACTCCTCAAGTTGGTAAACACCACATAAAACAGAGTCACAATGATGAAAATAGCTGCAAATTCGATAATGACAAAAAGTACAAGAAGAATGACCCACAATATACATTTCAGGATTGTCCGATTTGTAACTGTACCATTGAATCTGTACCTCTGTAAATATTGTGTAAATTTGTTGGGTGTCACTTGTACATCGTGTTTCACTGTGCCATTATTATCCTGAAAATAAAATCATAATACATTGATAAGTTTGTGGCAAGTACTGTTTGTTCAGTTGTCGAGGACATTACAAGTCCATCAAAAAGGCACAACTGCCTTTTCCTTCAATCGCATATCAGTTTGCCTATAGACTAACAATAGAGAGGTTTAGATATGACTATTTATGGGCCTTATATATGTGCATAGCATCATAGTCATGTGATTCAAAGCAACCCACGTGTTGTGTATCAGACAATGCTACATCAAAAGGGCAGTCTACACGTAACTGTAAATACGTATTCAATTTTTTACATTTTTCTTGTATTATATGTCATCATTTTTTTAATATTAAAGTTCACAAATGTAACTGTAAACTAATTGTTGGGTTTTTTCTTTGGGTACTTGAATGAAAAATGTCTAAAGTACAGACAAGTTTGGAAAACAAAGTCATGTGTTTGGCCTTCTGGACAGCAGATGCCAATGCACACGTGCACATTCCACTGTCTTTAAAGTTTGGGTTCTGAAGGCATAGCTAAACAAAACTCTGTATGCGTCATTACTTGTACGTCTGCACGATCATGCTCCAGTGCATGTACACATTCTAACATGTATCTAAGCCTCTCTGTTGTACTCTATGAATACAAAGCTCTTGGCTATGTATGTAAAGCAGTCCAAGATTAAATTTGTTGGAGGATACTGGTTACTGATTGGTCAGTGGTAGTGTCAATCAACTTGGGTGAATGCTAATTAGTTTCTTCATCACACAGTCACAATAATTTATACAGGTAATAACATTTCACATCATGGTAACTATGGAAACTAAAAGATTTAACATTGCAAATTGGCCAAAAGGATAATTGTTTCATGTAATGCCTATATGAACAGAAACTCTTCCTTATCATGAATACGGTTGAATGGAAACTAGGAATTCCTGTGATTCCCATACAAAAGAGGAAATGAAAATTAGTTGCTGATGCCAAACTAGAGTAAATTGTAATATATGGAACTACCAGGTATACTCCATTTTGTAACCAAATAGTATGTACTATCAAAAGAACTACCAGTAATTGACATATAGTCCCTCTATCATGCTGTCACGTCATGTCAGATGACTAAATTACTAAAGAACGTGTCTGCCAAACTATAGATCTCATTGAAAACTGTGTGGGTGGGTGATCCAATGGCATCTGTCACCTGAAAATCAATGACCATTGTGTTGCTCTGTCCAAAAATGATCTATCATGCAGTATATACAGATAATTATTGTAAAGTTATTTTTTTTTTGCTAAGGTTTTGGATCTCTGGTATTAAAAAGTAAGGGGGAAACCGGTATAACTGTCATACTTTCCCTACACAATTTGTGAATTTTGGTTGGGAATTAAAGTAAAGTGACTGTAACTCAGGTAGGTTTAATACCTATATTACCACCTATTCAATAAGAAAAACACTAGTGGAAACCCTGCTAAAATGGCTGGGAACTTGGGTTGATTTTTAATACACACTACCACTCTTAATACATGGAACAGAAACACTGACAATGGTAATGATATTGAAAATGAAAATAATAATGTATAAATAAAATAAATTACAAAACTGAAAAAAAAAAATGCTGTGATTGTGCAATATGTCCGATATCCGTAACCTAATAAATTTTCCATACACAGTAGCTTTATTGTTAGTGAAATAGGTAATGTCCGTTCTTTTACAATGGCAAAGTTCCCCGAACAGTTCAACTTGTAACTGTGTATGAGTCAGTGTGGTTTACAAATACATGTTGTAATGGCCCGGATGCACCACCTACGTCAAACCCGTACTAGGACAACAATGCACCACTGGCACTATATTGTTGACAACAACTTTACTAGTCTCTGACATATGTTACTCTGTGGTACGTACTGTATGTAACGGCAGGTAAGTTCGGAAAATATTCATGCTACACGACGCTTTTTTTTCTCTCTTTCGCAATTTACGGGTAGCAAAATCTAACGCGATCATCTTTCTGTCAAAAATGAGTCATAACAAAGTTACTTTAGTTAGATATACGTGTCTGTCAACTTCAAGTGTAAACTTGCTGAATGAACAACATGCAACAACAACACTGGTCAAATGAGTATTGCTTGATATTACCTCGAATACGTTTTTGTTTGCTGAGGCATGACCATTTTCACTTTGATGTGGTGTATGCCCACACTCTCTTGCCTTCCTAGCCCTGTATTCGGCCAACTGGTCCTCGACACTTTTCATTCTCCGCTATCCTGTTGGCTCTTTACACGTACACAGGTGGATAGTCGTCCTCGGAGTTCCTCTTCCAGTGTGATGAACGTTACGAATAGACTCCGATTCAAATTTTAATCGTACAATGATAGTATAATTTTATATGCAGTTGACTGAAATAATCATATATTTTTTAAATAACTACATTGAATTTGAATTGTTTAGAAGCTTTTGATGATTTTTTTTGCCAAAGCTGCATGCGAATATGAGTACCAAGAACATGACCATTTCTCATTTCCTGTTGTTTGATTTGTGTCAGGTGATCACAATCTACGTCAAATACGAGGGTCTGGTAATTAACGCAACGGCCTTTATATTTGTGTGATCATTCGAGAAAACTTCATTTTATAAGCCAGAGGGTCGAACAGAAGTTGAAGAGACAAGGAAAGCATCAGGTAAAATTTGGATATTTCGTCGGTTAGAAACGTGTAATTTTACACCATGATTGGGTGGGCGGTGAACGCGGTTCGTGATAGTGAGTGTACACTCGAACTCTATTCGTACAGTACACAAAACTTCCCGTCTCAGCCTTTCAAACTTGTCGGGGTTTTTTTGTCCGTTTATATGCAAGCCTTTTGTTCGCTTCCAGGGATCACACGTCCACTATGCACAAATAGTCGGAGATTCATAGAAACCGCACCATATATAGACCGTCGGTGAGATAAACAGTGGAGGTATTAGTGGGGATTTTCAGGGTAAATTTTCACAAAAAGTAAACAGGCTGTGAGTGGACCGACCATCAGGCTGTTACATCTCACGGTCACCACGAGACTCACGTTTTACATTTTGAAGCAGCCAAGATGTGATCGAATATATTTTATGTGAAAATAGTTCGTTTGTCGAGGATTGAAATCGATAGTTGTTGGTGGAGGGTCTATGTTTATATTGAGTATTGTTATGACTAGAAACCAGTTACTATCATATCCTCAAAATCAGTAGGGTGTCAGACACTCAAGTCGGAATCCTCATATTTCAGATGATTTGGTGGATTGTTATGTTATGTATACTCAATGTATGTTGACATCGTATCATTTCATCTCTGTTGTCAGAAAGGAGTCAAAATGTCTGTGGAATCAGGGTTACACTCGTATAGACTGCAGGACAAACCACAAGCAAAACCGAGATTGAAAATGCCTCCACATTTAGAACCACTTGGACCAACAGGATCTGGACTGATGACACCAATAACACAGACTTTATACCAGGGTAGCCGTGAATATCCTATACCGAGTACAGCTTCATCGGTATCAAAATGTATGTATATAAACTCATGTATATGTGTATATCAAATTGTATTTGAATTCATATGTGATAGATATATAAATGCGATCTGAATATGAATGAATTCTCACTCACATGACATAATTGTATGCTCATGTATGTATGCACACATGATAACGTTGTATAAAAATATATTTATATGAATTCACATATGACATTTGTATCAAATGTTTGTAAATGAGTTTATGTGTATTTGTACTCACTAATGTAACATTTTTAGTATTATCCCTTTTACCATTACAAATTTATGCTTTGGGAAATTCACATTACATGTTGCATGCTACTTAGGAAAGTTATTCTTAATTGTTAGTTTAGAAAGTGTACAAGTTGAAAATAAAACCCTGTGCTCTTGGTACAGTTAGTTATCCTGTGATGTTAACATTAATTGGAAAAGTATGCTGTGGTATGACTTATGTGTCTTGGTTTGAAATTTAACCATAACATACTGTGATCGTCATGTCTTTAAGTTTAAAAATGCCAGTATATCTACATTGGGCTTTTAACAATACATGTGTCATGCCACGTACGCTATCAGCTATCATTCCAGTCTATGTTGTGGTTGCAAAGCCTGGCAGGGCTATGAACAACAGCACATAGTCATACAGACTCCCATATCACATGTATGTGTTTGCTTTTCTCTAATTTGATAAGCTAGCTATTTTATTTTTTTCTATAATATCACCCCCCCCCCCCACCTTCCACCCCTGTTAGTGTCAATATCCATATTAAAATTCAAAAGTTTGAAAGGTGTATTTCTTGGAAAAGTTTTTTATAAAGGAAGTGAGAATTTGATATAGTCCGGGTTTAATTAACCATTTGTGTGTTTAGATGTGTGCACTGCCTATTTCCCAAAGTTAGAAGTTTATTCAAAAGTGTTTTCGACAATTTTAACATCCTAGGTTTAGATGTGTGCACTGCCCATTTCCAAAAGTTAGAAGTTTATTCAAAAGTGTTTTTCAACAATTTTAACGACTTTCCATCGGTCTCTCCCTAGGTTTAGATGTATGCATATTTCTGCGCAATGGAACGGGACATGAGTTTAATGTTGAAGGATGTAAAAGGGCAACAGCACAGGAATTATCAGATTTAATGCAGGCCAATTTAGGTTTACCAGAGATAGCAACGGAATTATTCTGTTTATGGTTAACGTCACCATTGTTGAGTAAGTGTTTTACATTCTCTGCTTTGGTAGTCTTCATTTGATGTTTAAAAATTGGTAACATTTGAACATTATCATACCTTGTTTTACTTTAGTCACCGTTTACTGCAATTTGTAGAGTTATTGCTTCAAATTTGATTTCAAAATGCAAGATGTGTTATGTTTGTGTTTTTTGGATGTCAATTACCACTGCTACTGATATTGTTTTCAAATTAGAACTTCTATCAAATTAATCCTTATTTTGTTAAAGTTAGAAATACTTTGTTTTCAAAACTAAACATTTGCAATGACCATGAAATCTTACCTTTTACTTTTATGTTGTGTTTTCAATCAGAATTACAGTTAAAACCTCACCATGTGCCGTACAAGCTGTACAGACAATGGCCTGACCTTCTAGACCGATTTACATCAGCCACAGAAGATCAGAAAAACAGAGGTACGTATCAAAGCCCAGTCCATTGAAAGGCTGGCAATGATGTCAAATTTTAGGTATGCATCATAACCATTCAAAGACAGACAAGCCCACTTATTACATATACAACATCTCTCATTGTCAATATTTGAGTTGACATGGTGAATGCATTTTGGTGAAGAGAAGTTGTTTACTAGTTCAACAAGAAAATGTACATAGAATAAAAAAACCCACTCCAGTTGTTTATGGTGAAATGTCCTGATCAATAATGTTTTGGGTGTGATAACTTTATTCAAAGGATCAATAGTGAACTCAGTCTTTCATTATCTTCTTTCAGATGAACCTATTTTATGCTACCAGAGAAATGCTTTCTTTCCTAAATGTAAAGAAAAAAGGGTAAGTATTTCTAAGAAACATGAACATTTTCTGTAAAATCATTGGTCCATGACCTTGCATGTGAAGAACACTCTTTATAATAATAATAATTATTATCTTGTATGTCCTGGTATTTCCAGAAAAACTACTCAACCAAGATATTCAATGAATTGTACAGTAAAGAATTCCTCAAAATCCATTATGTGTATTAATTCAAAATGGAGTCAATAGTACCAATTTTAAAGCACAACTATGTGTTACATCATCATGAAATGAAAATTTCTACTCGCGGAGGAGTTACTATGGATCCCAAGGCCATGAACATTCATTCTTGTAGTGTGGTGGTATATGTTTGTCTATATACCCTGGAATCTCCAGTGTCGATGGTTCGTCTAGCCCAGAGACATGGCCATCTGGCTTGAAAATGTCATTTCCCAGAAATGTACTGCCAAGCCAGTATGTCAAATCAGATAGCCTAGTTGCCTACTCTGCAACCAATGGTTTGCCCCGAATAAGTTATGAAAGTATTCCTGATGCATGTTTTGATACCTTTTTTCTTTGTGAATGTTTACAAACCAGATACGAAGTGAGAAGGCGTTAGAAATGTTATATGAAGAGGCAAAACATAATATTTTGGAAGGTTACTACCCATGTAGTAGTGAGGAATATGACAGATATGCAGGGCTGCTTGCAAGGATTGAATTGGGGCCATATGAACCAAAACTACATACAAGTACCTACTTCAAGTAAGTCAATAGGGCAAAGTACAAGTGAATGTATTTTGTGCACAAATATTTTAGCAGACTTCTAAGTGTTCACATTTTGGTTCTGTTTTATCTTTTGCTGATAAAAAGAGTTTACTCGTGTATACTTATAGCCACATTTCTTTTGTAAGTTATAATGCATGGATTCACACTCAATTTAAGTCTGCCTTTATTTTGTGCAGTTACTCATATCAGACTTTAGCAGTGAAAATGAGTCCAGCCAAAATATGTATGTTGACAGTAGCTAATAGTGATAGAATCTATGTATCAAGTTAAGTATTTATTGATACCAAAAAAATCAGAATAAATCAATGCTTTTGTGTTTGGTAGAGGTTTGTGCGCAGACATTATTGTGAGAAAGTTCAAAGACCGTGATCTGAACTAGAATTCGTCATCAACGCATTGATGACAAATCAATAATATAATTGTATTGACTACGCTTTGTGAGTCTGATCTGTGACAGTTTCAGAACAGTAATAAATATTTTGTAATCTTGACATATATAGCCAATTTGAAAGGGCTAGAGTAATACTACATTCTATATATGTCAATGTTGTCAATGAATTATTGCATTCATAGAAGATATATCATACTCATAGGTTGAAAGTGTCTGTGATTCACTGCCATAATCAGTGACCTTATCACTGTTTAAATTTGTTTTGGTCGTGACTGTCTGTGATTTACTAACATAATGAATGACCTTATTGCTGTGGTGACGTTTGTTTTGATTTCAAAATTACTGAGGTGTGTCATCAAATTCTGAATTTACAATAGTAGGGCCATTTTTTGATAGCTGTAGGGGAATAATTGTCTCACATGATTCTGTTGAAATTGAATTGAAAAGTTACATAATATGAAGTCGTTATTATAGTTATTGCACTATAATGACGTTTCTTGCCCCATCAAATGTTTATGAAAAGGTTAAGTTACATTTTGTAAAATATAGCCACTGTCATTATTTTTTTTCCCCAACAGAGACAAACTTCCAAATTTCTACCCAGCACCCATGTGCAAGACTTCATGGTCATTGCCATTGTCTTCAAAAACAACAGCAGAGTATCGAATTGTTGACGAGTACAAGAATTTGTCTGCCAATAATGAACAACAGTGTAAAAAGACGTTCTTAAAGTCATGTTGGTCGTTGCCCTTCTATGGGTAAGTAGACTTGGCACTCTGCCAAGACATATTTTGTTTGTTTGTAAAAAGGTCATCAGAAACGTGCTTGAGTCATAGCACCGCTGGATAAGAAAGGTCACTGCTGTGTAACATTCAATACTACAAAGATAGGAATGAATTATGTCAAGTAGATAAATATTTTAGAACACTTGTAGGGAGGGGGTATATATGTCACAGGGGCAATCAATTATTCCAAAATAGTATTGGTCACCATGGTATCCAGATTTTTATCGGTTTTTTGAAATATGATAGAAATGTTTGGTTTAGTGGGTGAAAAGTAAGGTTTCTATTACGTTGGAAAGTTATGGAAACAATTTTCACAGATATGCACGACATCACTTTATAGTTGTTGATAACACAGTACATAGTGTGTCCATGTTGCGAGTATTTACAGAACAACTATATAATTTCTCTGTGTGTGTCTATCTTGAAAAAATTTATTGATATTAAAAGAAAATACTTTATGTCTATTTCTGTGTGAAAAAATTTACTGGCAAGCCTCCTTGTATGATATTGATTTCCACATTATCATTTGATTCGCAGTAACTGCATGTGTGTGTGTGTGTGCTTGTGCTTGTGCATGCATGTATGCTCGTGTGCATATGCATTCACACTCTTATATAACTGTTTAGTTATGGAGATACACTTATATAACATGTTTACATACAATATTTACATATTTTTGTTTTTTCCTCCAAAATATACAGGTGTGTATTTTTCACTGGTCAAATTGAGAGACCACACGCTGGTAAGAAAGTAAAGGAAAACCACGATAGACCAGCTTCAGTTGGCATAAACAGAGATGGTGTCTTTCTTGTTTGTGTGTCAAAATCAGTAAGTACACAACAATATAGTATGTAACTAGAAAGAAAGTTTTATGAATTCAAAAGTTTTATTTTACATCGAGAGTAGCTTGACTTTTTAATATCTCTTTCAACAGATATTAGAGTGTTAACATTCTCCACATAGCAATTATTGCTAACAGCTGAGTCCATACTCCATCTTCCTCATCAAAGGCTTAAAGGCCAGAGATTCAATCCCAGGTTCTCACATTAGTGTTATCTTATCAGTGGAGCCGTAAGGATCACATAGGGCCACTCTTTTTGTTCGAGATCAACTATTTTTTATATAGCTCTGTGAGATGGCTGCTTTTTAAACTGATATATTAATCCTAATCTGATATGGGCATTTAAAGTCTATTACAATATAAGAGAACTGTTCTGTGTATTAACATAGTAATTGAGCCTTCGGTTTACTAAGATAGACACAAACTAAAACTATTGTCGCAACATGTTGATACAACAGTGATAAGCTATTGAATGGATGTTCGTTTAATTATAGTCTCAGTAGGGAGTTCAAGTTCCATAAACTTGCAGTGTAGTGTTTTGGGACTTCCACGTTTACACTCTGTTGATCACAGGGTGATTAGAATCACACAACAGAGGAACCGCTATCACCCACTTGTGTAATCTACCACATTGATGACCAATATATTTAGTTCGTGTCTATCTTAGTAAACCAAAGACTGGATTACCAATGTCGTAGTCGAAGACTATCAGGGATATCTCTTTATTTATTAGTCACTTAAAATATCATTGTTGTATTGTGTCTGTAGGAACTTTTACTTGCACTAAGTTATGATGATTTATCGTGGGAATATACAGAACCAGCCAAAGCACATTCAGCTGGTCTTCCCTGTCTGTGGTTACAGTTTGATATTGAAGAAAATGGTAATACTGTCAGCAAAATTCTCCAGGTCTTCTCAAAGCAGGTAAGGGTTATATAGATGTATGAATATGTTTACTGATTATAAGGAGTCACGATAGTCTGATGGGTAGAGTGGTTGGCTTGGCAACTGCTGTTTGCCACTTTTCAAGTCTTGCTGGTGCTGTTGATTCTGAATTGCTTCAAGTCCTTGGGCAACACTTGAACCACATGTTGAGTGTGCTTCAGTCACGCCAACTGTGTATTAAAATGAGGTCCTTGTATGACAAGAGGACATATTTAACCTGGCTGCAGGATGTGTGCTTCCCAGGGAGTTAAGGAAATTTAAAAGGGCCATTGTGTTGTTATTGATTCACACAAGGACTTATAATTGTAAAGCACAGTTTGACTCAAATTTTTTTTTGAGTACAGTATGTCATATTCTGATTGTTTCTTTCATTTTTTCAGGCCATTATGATGAATGCAATGATTGAAGCATGTGTGGAAGAAATTAACCAGGTAGATCCCAATCGTTTCGGTGCTGGTACCGGTAGTAGGGAACAATTAGATGGCGGACAAGACACCGTTGATGCCCGTAAGTAATGCCTTATTATATTATCAAACATTTCATGGTTACTTCTACCTAGCTACTTTAAAAACTTTTGACAGTGTAACTGTTTATGTCCAGGTACTCTAAAAGCCAGTTCATCATTTGTGCACACTGTGAAATATATGACATATTTGGGTCAGATAATCGTCATCAGTGCCTCAGTGCCTAGACTGAGGTATAGTGAGCATAACTACATGTACTGGTATATATGTTCTGTGAATTCACATTCACCAGTGTGTGTGTGCCCTCGAATGAAAGACAGTTGTTTTGATGTGAGTCAAAATGATAAAAACTGACATTTCTTGTGAGTCACCACATAGTAAGAGATAGGGGAACACCAAATGTTGGAGTGTCATTAGAAATTGTATCAGTGGCACGTCAAATTGACTTGGAAGTTGGAAGACACACTGACAGACACACTGACAGACACTGACATTAACATACTATACTTATACTGTACGTACATACTGTAAACCTGGAAATTTTCGCAGGAAAACAAAAAACACACAAATAAGTAGTGACTAAAATGCCTTCTTGTACATGAACACAATGTACCAGTCTGATAATTAGTAAAAATTAGTCTTTGAGAACTAGTTTGAAGACGGTAAAAATCACAAAATTTATATACCAGTGAAAATATCTAGGTTTACAGTGTATTGTATCAATGTGAAGCTATTTACAAGGTTGTCACTGATTGGAAAACATACAAGTACTTTATCACTCATTAACAATACAGCCAACAGATATGCTTTGTTTCCTTTGTTTTCTAACCAATCAGAATGAACCTTATCAAGTGCTTCATATTATCTGATATTATATATCTGTATCTAACAAATTCACTGATGTAGTGATGTTAAATAAAACACAATTGTTTGCCTCTTATCTCTTCACAGCTGTGGACATGCCAGTACAAGTAGAGAAAAAATCACAACTAAATAGGTTGTCATTGGCAACAGTCTCCACAACAGGTATGTGATAGTAGAGTCACTCTCAAAACTATTTTATTTTTACTTCACTCTAAAATAAGACGAAATGAAGCCAATGTTGAATACAGTGACAATTCCACTACTCAGAAATGTGCCCAGAACAGGCATATAGATACAAGGATGTATATAACACATGTTTTTCTGAACATAAGAAATGGTGATTCCTAAAAAAATTCCCTTTTATATGCAGATGCTAAATTTCAGCTTTGTTATTCTTAGTTATATTTTGGTGTCATGTGTACGCAGGGTTTCCTGTAAAGATATATATAGATATTTATAGATACATGTATAGTACAAATACATTTTGTAATTTGAGACTTTTGTTGAATAGCTAGCCAATAACCTAGTGTATACATGATATAGCAGGACTTGACAGATTGTCTTTTATTTACTCTGCCTTTTATTCTTTCAGGTGAAGTGGTACAGAAACCCAACAAAAAACCATCTTCTTGGGCAACGATATTCAGAAGGCAAGATAGCACCAAAGGAACATAAAATTGCGAACATTTTGTTCTTTGAGTTTCATTGTGTAATACCACGGTTGTTTTTCAACAAAATGTGTGGACATTGAGGGTTCCTGACTCTCTAGAAGGGTGCTTGTGTGTGTGTGTGTGTCCGTGTGTGCCTGTGTGTATGAGTGTCCGTGTGAAAGAAAGAGACAGCATATTTGAGTGTTGGAGACAGAAATGGAGGAAGAGTACTTCCACTTAGCATTGATGATTTTGGTCCCAAGATCTAGAATTACATAATCATAAAGGCATGTCGCATGCATGTTGATACATGTTTTGTATAATTTGTAATTTTGGATTTCATCTGCAAGCAATTATATCACAAACCACAGTTATGAACAGGAGTTTGTACTGGACACTAAACTGATTGCTGATTGCTAATTTCATTGCCAATATTAACTTGTATATCAAAAGATAACTGGAAACTTAAGTATTGATAAGTGTAGTGTTTGTTATTTGTACAAGCAAACATTGCACCAACGAAGTGCAATTATTTATCACAGAGATGACCATTGGATAACTGACATGTAGTATGTATATCATTAACATAATTTGCATAATTGGTGATGTATTGCTTATATGATTTACTTGCAACATTTTATATGAAAATTACACACAGAACATGGAAATGCTTTAAGGATGAATTCCTTTCCTGTAATAATATACACATGTATTGATTTATACAAACATTGGTGCAATTACAGTCTTACCGTTAATGTCAAATCAACGCAAGGTCATTATACCTCTACTCAGTGAAGTTCACAAGGTATTTCCAATAAGTTAATGTTACCTCGTAGGCAAATGAAAATTGATTTTCAAATTGAGACAACTCTAAAATTTTGAATTTTAGTAAAGGTTCAATAGATAGCAGATGTGTAAATATTGTTTCGTCAGTAGTCTAGTGTAGTTTTCAGCTCCATGTAACCTTTACCATTGAATGGCTTATGCTAAGTCATTCAGTAACCTTTATAAAGACAGAATTCCAATGATAACACAATACCCAAGAGACAAAACGTCCATTATGTATATATATATATTGTTTCTAGAACCTTCAGTAGACTGTTGGTGATTTTCAGCTTCTGGAGCCTTTCTCGGTGATCTGTATATGTTTGTCATTAGCCTTCAGACAGTATTTCAATCATAGCACAATATCCCAACACACACAAGTCTTTGCTTTATGTTCCTAAGATATGGATAGTCTTTGTATATAGTAGATATTATTGTAAAGTGTAGAAGATGTAAACAGTATTTTGTATACTGCACTTGTATTTAGTAATGTTGTAGGACTGTCACTGTGTATGTCAAAAGCTTGTCTATGTCGCTGACCTGTGTCTAGGATAATGCTCACCTACATGAAGCTTGTTATAGTGTTTATTCAAACTGATTAAGTTAGCCACACCCCCAAAAGTCATTATCAGAATACCATAATCACATGTTAATTATTACAGTTTATGCATTTGGGTACTGTATTCATCTTAGTTATGCATGTTCATTTACATAATGACTTCATGTGAATAATCAAAGCATTTGATGTATGTAATCACTCCCACTGTGACCAATCAGCTTACAGGAATATATTCAAATTGCATTACCTGCTTGATATAGGATTCTGTAACAAGCCGAGTGTAGATGGCAGCTATCAGAGTCACAGATCAGTGATGTAGGTGAAAGCTATCATTGACACAGATCATCGATGTAGACAGGCTAGTATATCAGTGATACAGACTTGTATAGTTTTGTACAGAAAGGACAATATGTTCAAAAAGGAATGTTAATGTAAATTATCCTGTGATATGTTGTCTTTTCAGCCCAGAAATATTCAAGAATGCATTCCTATCTAGACACCCCGGTTACTATTAAGTAATGACGAGAAAGCACTTCAAATACTTTTCATTCATTGAAAGCACACCTCACCAACAGACCAATTTTCAAGTGTGTCACGTTTTTAAAAATTTTTTTTTAGTTATTTTTTTTATAATTTTGTCCAAGTGTCTTCCTTGAGAAGCAATGAGGTCGTACATGGTAAGACTTTGGTTGAGTAACCCTGGAATGTACATGAGAACAGATCCAAACATATGGTGTTGTTTTTATTTTTAAAACTGTAAACTGCAATCTTTTAAGTGACTGTGACACACCCTGTGTTCTTTGTATATATGATATTACGTCTATTCAGAATAAAAAATAAAACAAATATGAATATCAGTAGTCCTTGTTTCATTAATTAGTCCATAGTGTTAGGATGTCCCTGGTTTTTTTTTCATGTTTCTCATTACTTTTTTATGGCAACTATGGGTTGGTTGGTCGATTGATTTTTATAAAAAATTAAAAACCTTAAATAATCATCTTCTTCACGTTTCTCTGCCTCTCTTTTTCCTCCTCTCTATCTTCTTTTTATTGGAATCCTGGTAACAGACCCTTTTTCATGTTCTCAGCTCCCTTACATTGAGTAATTTCCATTATGAAAGAAAGGCTCTGTTTTTGAAGAAGTGTCATTTTTTTTTGGTCAGTCGGGTAATGAGAAACAGAAAAAAAAAATACGGCCACCCTTATCGCAAAATAGCACCAATGACATGATTGCACAACAGACTGTTTAAATGCAATTAATTCAAGGTTGTTGTTATTAGAGAATTCAATTTGGTTTGATAGCTGTTAGTAATCTTCCTAAGGGTGTTTAGATGATGAATCACTCAAGGCGAAATAATTGAATGAAATGTTCATGCAATGAAGAAGGGAGAAAAATCTTAATGTTGGTCAGACAAAGACTACAAACTGAACAGTCGTGGTACAATTGCCCAGACTGAAGAATTTGTTGTTGTGTATACTCCTTTTATTAACCCCTCATTTTTTTTTATTTTTTTTTTTTTTACCAATGGTTAATAGGACTGGCAACATTAATGATTAAAGACCTCAAATCATCTGTTTAGTTCCAAATTCTTTTATTCATACAAAATATTTTGAAGATTCATATTTAATAAAATGTAACGTTCACAGTTTAAATGATTGAAGAGATTGAACAATGTATTCTTGAATTATTATGGTATGTACGTTGAGGGCGCATGTCAGATTTGACTGTCATAAGTGTTTGTCACAAACCCTGGTTTGAAAGATTCACCCAGAAGTGTATTCTCTGAGAATTTGATTTGAGATGCATTGGTTCAGTTCATTTACCGTATTTCACAAAAATTGTGTTTACTTTCCGTCCTTTTGGAATTTCACTGTGTATTTGCTCATGCACTCCTCAAAAATGATGTGTGCATCATCCAACATTTCACATACTTCTGTTCATCATAACTTTAATAAGGCATACTTCTTTTTTTCTCGAAGCAATTTCTACTGTAGAACTGCACTCAAATATCCAAGCCGTCACCACCCTCACATCACCAATTTAGTCTACTAATAGACAGTCAATACAGACCATTCAGCCCAGTCTAGCTGCCAGACCCTCGGGTTACCACCTTACTTTTCAAGAGACTGCCACTGAGGGCGCTGCACTCGCAGAGATACTGCTCATCACCTTTGGCAACCCCCCTATGCGCAAATCCAAGGTGTACACTGTTATATTACAACTTAGACTAACTTTCATCCTTTATACAAATGAAGAAATCAAGCCTTTGCACATTTATTTGATATCTTTTATTGAATATCTAAAAGTCATAGCAGTTTTAAATCATCCAGACTTCATAAACTTCCATGAAGGATACAGTTACAGGTTAAAGTATGAAGGAACAGTCTTTGATGTGTTGTATCTCATGAAAGATGAATGACATGTAAACAATATTGCAAATATCTTTGAAGAACAAATCAGCCTGCATGTGAAGTTTGAGCCTTTTTTATACTATGACAATATTTGACAGGTTTAAAAGTTATGACCTCACCTGAGACATTATGATCAAAAATGGTTACTTTATCTTGAAAATTTTGATCTCTTGTACAACAAAAACACTGAAAGTTTCTTAAAACCAAATAGTATGGTAATTTGATTATTTTTGGGTGTTATCTGAATGGAGCAATGAGGCTCCCTAGTTATGCCAATGTTGATGGACACACATACAGCTGCTCGGTTCACACCTTAGGGGGTCTCTTTCTAGCTTATTCTGCCAGGATATGTAGACTAGCTCACATATCACTGACTTTTCTGAAATGTCATTATTTCTCATTAAACTAGGGATGTACGGTAGTTATAGCTACCAGAGTTCAGAAAATGTCCCTGTCACCCCACTCTTATGATGTACTTATCAATGATAATATACATGACTATAACTATACATGGTGTGACAGAGCTGGTGAAGAAAATCTTATCAGTTCCTGGCTTTGTCAGGATCTGAGGCTCTGTGACACTGTGTGAAGTTAGAATTATGTTACCATTGAAAGTACATCATAAAGGTGATACAGGGATATTTTCTGAACACACGTAACAACAGCCACTCCATCCAATAACAATCCAGCAAAGCTGGTTGACTGAGAGGGAGTCTAAGGTATGTACCACTAATAACACTTATCAGAGAAACTCACAGAACTCATACAGTTGTCTTTGACACCTATCAGTGCATGGGGGGGGGGGGGGGGGTTCAAGTGTTACAGATACACTCTCTCAAGAACAAATATCCTGGAGACTGTTACTACATATTAGGGTGGAGGACAGTTGTTCACGATAGACTTGAGCTCTCAAACAGTCATGAACACCATGTCATAATGAAGGAAGAAAGGGAGATTGTAATTGCAACAATGTCAGACAAATGGCCTTTGACACTGCTTCTAAATCAAGATAGGTAAACATTGATATTCTTGCTAAAAATCAGAAAGTTGAGAAGTTTGGCAACAAGGTGCACTTTTTAAGTAGATTTTGAATCAGAAGTGAATTAGAATCATTGAGAAAATTGTCCTCTCCCAGTGTTTCATGTCAAAAAGTCGACAGTACCCTCAGCCAGCTCAAATATTTCTTTCTGTGTTTGATGATCTATCTAAACAAACTCATGATGTGTTTAGATTTGTTGACTGTTTTTTTTTTTGTACCATAAACAAGTGACTTTCACAACAAAAATTGTAACCTAATGTCCCCTAATCTGGGGTGCCCTCACACACTTGTTGCTTTTGAACAGCGGCAAAATCATTGACCAGAATATGCCATAATACACTCTTAGACTTCATTTGTTCATTGTGGATGTCCAAAGTAATGCAATATAGCATTATTTTGCCAAGAAAACTGCTCAAAAGATGGATAACATATTGTGTTGTCTTGGATCTGTATTATCTCTCTCTCTCTCTCTCTCCTAGTATGCACATGGCATCTATGCAATACAAGATGTACCCCTCCCTGTGCTGGATAATTTACAACAAACATTTCACTAATAAATAAATAAAACAAACAAATCAGGTGTCACTTATATAAATGTGGGGGTTTTTTTAAAGTTCAAGCCAAACTCATACAAAATGTATCAGCTTTTATTAAAATTTAAATTGGGAATAATTTAACGGTATTAATTTATGAAGAGAATGAAAAATTTTCTAATTTGATGAAAACTAGAAAATAGAAAATTGAAAAAAACAGGAAAATTGAACAAAGCTTTATTTTCTTGTTTTGGTTGCAAGGGACTTGGGCACAAGCTAAACATTACCGTTATAAAATTTAAAATACATAAATTTGCTTTCTTTGAAATAGATTCTCAAAACAGACATCCACTCTTCAAAATTCATCACACGAGTAATGAATCACCATTTTAAAATACAACGTAAAAATTTGTGGGTTTATCCTAAATAATAAGAAAATGAATGTATGTATACTCTCTTCACAGAGCTGTCTGGCATTATCGACACCCTAACTTCCTATCGATTCTCAGTGTTTGTAAACCATTAAATCATTTCATCGCTTAGGGGGTCAAAAGATTGTATGTGAAATTATTTACATGAGAACAAGACACTCTGTATTCATAATACCAGAGAGTAAAACAGGTGAAAATAATCAGACAAGCCTCTATTATGATCAAGGAAGGTAAATTTCTTGGTAAATTTGTCATAATTTCACTGTAAAAATAACATGAAAAGTTGACATTGTAGCACATACTTAGCAAAAGAGTGAATATATACCACATGTAAAATCTTACAAAAGTTGTGAAATTAATTTCAAGCACTGAAACTTGATAGATCATTAGATGACAATAGTCAGATTTCGATACTATGATTGTTTCTAGTATACCCTGCTTCAACACTGTCCAAATGGTTCACCCTGCTTCCTAGAATAATAACATTTATGATTCAAGTTGTACTACACTGTCCAAATGGTCCACCCCACTTTTTACAATTGCATCACTAATCAAAGTGGTACTACAAGCTGTGAAATTGAATTCCTTTGCTTTGACAATGTTGCTACCACGTGGTACACTACACTGTGAGTACATTAGCCAATTCACTTCCTCACTCACCCACTCACTAACATTTAACTCTCCAATGTTTCATAGGAGAATATGTCTTCATACTGGGACAATAATATGTTGATGATGTTTTGGTCATGTTAAACAAATACAAAGCAGTGTTGTATTCTTAAAGTGGCCGTATGGTATTTAGTGTGGATTTTTAATTTATAAAACAATTTTATCATTGTTTCCTGCTTGAAAAATCAATATGAAACAACATGTGCCAAGTCCTTGTTTGTAACTTAATAAATGGCAAAACATTAACAATTGTGTAAAATGTTTGCTATCATACATACAATCACAAACATTATACACATTCTTAAGGTTTTTTGCAATGTATTGACTTACAAACACAGACTTGGTCAATGTTGTTTCACATCGATTTTTCGAGTAGGAAGCCATGATAACATTGTTTTATAAATTAAAAATCCAAAATAAATACGCAATCCTCATCCATATGGCCACTTTAAACTTCACAGTCTCTAAGTAATATCTTTACAATCTTCAAACGTTCCCTGTCGGAAGCCGACAATTCTAGCTGCTACAACAATTTGTATGTGGTCCTTCACATGATTCGGAATCAGACATGAATACATTGTACATCAAAAATCTCACTCAACAGCCTATTTAAAAATCAAAAGCATAAAATTTTGGTACACAAATTATTTCTATTTTCTAAAATATCAATCAATATATATTACAACCACAATACTTGATTGTTACCATAGATGATTGTATCAAGTTGAAAAAATTGCGACATTTTTTATGTTACAGCAAAGACAAAATTTGATTTTACACTGTGTTACTGAACCTTACATATTTATATATACACTAAAAAAAATTGGAATGACCATAGCTACTTAATAAATAACATTTATAATACAAAAGGTTTAGGCTTTCTGTGACATATTTAAATACAAAGGTGAGAATCAAAATTTTTTTTTTTAATGTTTACTGTCTAATACTTATAAGCTTAGATGTGTTGTGCCACTATTTACTTACTGGCATACAGAGAACATAACATAAGCTAGACTATCGATAGTTTTTTATGGCGACAGATTTTTTAACATTCTAGTGCACACAAAACAGGTCTTTCATTACTATGCATTGACAATACTATATCTATAAAGTCTGAATTGATGATGAGTTTTGTTGAGTAAACAAAGATCGGTTCAACTACAGAGAATGCACACTTTGTGGTGAGACTAGAACTTGAGGAGATAGATATGACTTCGATATGAAATGACACAAACTTGCCGCTCTCAATGATGTTGGACTTAAAAAACTTTTTTGATTTGTCAACTATACAGGTGTTTACATACTTCACTTTAAACCTAAAATTCAACCTCATTGGGAGCAAGTTCGTGTCATTTCATGTCAAACAGATAATAAATATGTACAGCTGGCTTTTGTGTCATAGATAAGAAGCATAAATGACAAATCTTATCTGATAACCTTCAAAATATCCGCTGCCAACCTATATATGAACATGACTGAATCCTAACAAACATATGATGACAAAACACCTAAACTTAGAGAGACAGACAGGCAGACAGACAGACAGACAATACTGCTTTCTAACATCACAACACACGCATATATTCAAATCGCCTATTATCAGAATTGATTTGTCAACTCTAGGGTGTTCACATACTTCACTTTAGACCCTAAATTCTATTCTACTATTAAGCCTGCAAAATTGTTGCAAACTACAGCCAATGCATCTTTATAAATGCACACATATAGCAGAATTAGAAATAAAATTGTGTCAGTTGTACTGTAGTTCTTTCTGACCCAAACTGTATTACTAGTAAAACTGATGTTACTGCGCCTCTGCTGTAAGTTTGTATGCATGGCATTATTTATGTAAGTATTCAATAGCTGTCTTCATATCATAGGAAGATTGGGATGAAACAATAGAGCCAACCAACATGCTGGTCTTTGTTTTCGAACAGTTCAGTTGTGAGCTGGTCTGTCACCTTGAATGGTTCAGTTATGAGGCTGATTTTGATCTTGAACAGTGAGCTGGTCTGTTATCTTGAACAGTTCAATTATGAGCTGGTCTGTTATCTTGAACAGTTCAATTATGAGCCATGGTTTTGATCTTAAACAGAGTCAGTTCAGTTACCAGCCATGGTCTGTGACCTTGAACAGTTCAGTTATGAGCTGGCCTTTGATTTTGACCATCTCAGTAATGAGCTGGTGAGTAATCCTGAAATTTTCAGATGTAATATTGAAAAGTTTGCATTATAGAGGTAGAAAGTACATTTCAAGAGTTGCACAGCTTTCAATCAAACCAGATTATCGTACACAGACATTACTGTACGTAGCAGTGAAACTAGATTCTTACTTATAATTTATAGCTTAGAATTGTCCTTATTATAAGGTACACAGACACGACTATATATATACTGAACAACTTGGCCTGCAAGAGTTGAAGTTGTTGCACAGTTAACAGAACGTGACTATACACTTGGACAACTTTTCCGTCGGATGCAAAACTGCTGTAATAGTGGGCAAGCAATCCACCATTTTAAAGTCTATGATCGATGTGTCCGTTGACACATGATATATTTTTTTCGTAAGTATTCTAACTCATAGCTCTATCAGAAGTCATATTTTGTCTTCTTGTACAAATAACTGGTTGAATCGTAACATTACCAACATTCCATACATCCAGTGGTTTTTTTCTCTCTCTACTCTGATTGTTGAAATATTAATTTCACAAAGCCCTGATCTCCAGCAAGTGGTGTAGCACAAAATGGGCATGTGGCCTGAAATCCATGGGTTCCATGGGGTAATGGTACTTGAGACCAAAACCTATAAAAGTAGGCAAAAAAAAGACATTATGAATATTTGGTCGATATATATTTCAATGAGTCTGTTCAACATGCTTATTACATATTGTGAATGTACTCATTTTGGCGCATACGATTTTTCGCAGAAAGACAATTTTAACATTCTGGTGGCTTCACTCCACTCCACTATTTTAGCAGATAAACAATTTTTGACTAAGGCTACAACACCATTGTGAGTAAATGATATTGTTTTGAAATAAATCTGCCTTTATTACTCAGTACGATTTTTCAGAATTTACCAGTGAAAGTGACACTATTTTCACACTGACTTATTTTGGTGTAATTTTTCAGCTAATAAATAAGTAAACATTTAAGGGCCATAATGCATGCATTCGGTGTATAGAAAAATTACGACACTTGATTTTAACTCAAATTCATTTTCAAATTTACAGGAAATTTGTCTTACCTGACTGTCTTTTCTGAACACACATGACCACATGGACAGAATGCATGTGATGGAGGACCAGAATCAACATAAAAACTTGGTTCATTTCCCATTACCATTGGTACGTACGGGCCAACCTAAACCAATCATGAAAGTTGAAAATAAATCTAAGTACAAATATATACTATTTATCAAACACAGGATGATAGAATACACTGCAGAAATAAACTCTTTCAACTTTTCCTGAAAACTCCAACTTATTCTCAGTTAAAATCAATTATATAAATGTGGGATCACCAAACAAATTTCTGATATAGAAGTCAAAATAATTTTGTCCAATATGGCCACCGAATACACAGTGTGTTTAACTTTATGGGAAAATTAAAAGATTGTTCGCTTCCTTGAAAACAAGATGGTGGACAAAAATCTCTCAAAATATGGGAATGTTCAGGCTGCACTAGCTGCAACTGGAACATTTTTGGAAACTATTTTGTTAGCTATAACGACTTAGTCGTCATGTTGTACACCCTGAATAGTACTGAATCACATGTGGGTAAACGTATCTTAGTAGCTATGCACATAATATTATGGTACAATAAATCCAATCAAAATAGATTTTCTGGTCCACACTCTAAAATCAGCAATCACAATTTCAACTTATTATTATACTACTTATAGATAAACTAGACCTCTAATTGACATGTACAATGTCTAATTATTGGTATTTTAACAATTTTCAGTGAATATATTGTTGGTTGTCTGACCAAATGAATAATACTCCAGTCACAACTAGTGTAGCTTTAAAGTGTATAACAAACCTCTCTACAAAGGGGACACGTTCTTTCCAAGTCTTCCTTCTCCTTAGCACTGTCCCTTCTTCCCCATCTATGATAGCCGTGAACATGACCACATTTCAAATATACATATGGTTGTTTCTCATCTAAATCCTGAAAGAGATGTCATAAAATAATGCATCATATTAGTTGTTGTAAAGATAAATTGAGTTTTGTCGAGACCATCCTGCTTTCACAATGTATCACTGTAAAGATAAAAGATTGTGTAGTTTTGGCCACTGAGGGTGCTATTCAACAGTATAGTTTGGCTGGAAGTGTGGATCAGGATCATACAGTACATTTATAGTAAGTATGCTTGAAAATAACCTTTTCTTAATAACTGTTTTACGGTAAACTCTGATAAAATTCTTTGTCAATTGAAATAGTTCTGTTTCTTCCATTTCCAATTTTAACAAACTCATGAAATTCCTTGCCTGGTTCTTGTATTGCCAAGTGAAATTTTACCCTTATTTTCCCTAATCTCGATATCCTCCTATGACTAAAATGGCTCAAAGTGAGAAACTAGAATACAGCATTTCTCAAAACATAAATTCCAACTATTATACAAACATTTACAAAAGTGACCTCCCCATTTCTATGGTTTATGAAAACATCTATTTACAACAAATCAACATTGACAGAGAAACAAAAGACCTCTACATTCTGAATGGAAGAGTCCTATCTAATTAATGTACATACAACGTCAAGATATTGACTGGTTCCATTACTTACCGCTCCCCTACTTCTGGAGGGCAATACTAACGTCATTAATCCTACTGGACACTGTGGTCTGGAAGCATTGATATCTTGTCTTAGCTGGTCTAAATGTTTTTGAGTCTGAAAAGAAATGAAGTAAAATGTTAGCTCACAATAGTCTGAGGCACAGATACCATACATTAACTTTTAAACGTGTCATAAACGTTTGGATGATTTGGAAATCTTTATGCTGATTCTTATAACCTGAAATACAACTTTATCACCCAAGGCACACATCATAGAAATAAGAGTCGTTTAATTTTTGGGGGTTGACACCATGATTTTTGTCTCTACACACTATGCATTTACTATAGGGACATGCGAGAGACAGAGTCAAAGTTTTGTTCTTGTTTAACCCTCTAGCAAGATGTAAAATGTTCTTGTAGATACCGAGAATTGACAGAAATAGAGAGTATTGGAAACACATATATATACAGAACTAGGAACTGACAACCATGTGTTTTGTGCATATTCCTAAGATTCAGCCATAGTGTATCTGAAACACATGTAAGAAACTATAATGAGATACAAGAGAGGAAGAAAAAAACTCAGTTATAACTATACATCAATAATCCAAATTATTAATATTTCAAAAATGTGATGGAGACAAATTGACAAGTGATTGATGCATTCTAGCAGACATCCATCAATTCTTGAAAAGAATAAAGAGTTATACACTGACTCCAAGTTCAATATACTGATTTTTTTTCTGTCTTTGAACGGCAGTGTTCACAATGGAATGTCAGTATCCTAACAAAACAATTACTGAAAGTTTTATCTATTAACATTCACTCATGCTACTGACTGCTCATTGGTGTCCTAAGGAGCCCTATCGTTAATGAATACTCATCATTACTGAATACTTACTAGTGTCCTAAGGAGCCCTATCATTACTGAATACTCACAAGAGTCCTACGGAGCCCTATCATTACTGAATACTTACTAGTATCTTAAGGAGTCCTATCATTACTGAATACTTACTAGTATCTTAAGGAGCCCTATCATTACTGAATACTTACTAGTATCTTAAGGAGCCCTGTCATTACTGAATACTCACAAGTGTCCTAAAGTGACCTATTGTTACTGAATACTTACTGGTGTCCTAAGGAGTCCTGTGGCTGACCTCCATAATAATGTAGCACCACAAAGATCTATCAAAGTTCCGTCCTCTAAGATATTATTTTCAGCTTCAATCTGATAAAAGAAGTGATTATGTGTGTTAAGTCATACAATTGGTCATTTCAAATATCTACTGTAAATACATTAAAAGTAAATTTGAATAATTCACAAAATTGACACGATGCATGTATTATTTAATGACTCTTGGTATATCGTGTACAGCTGAACAGATTTTTAACACACTACTCAAAATGTTAATTAAACGGGACATTATTCTTGCCAATGCAAGATTGTTGATGGTAGAAAAAAAATTACCGGTAATGACATTTCACCAAACAATTATTAATCTATTTTATCATCCAGCTGACATGAAAGAACCATCCCTACTTTCCATACATATCATCCACAGTACACGAATGCATATTAATAAGTACTATCTAAACATGTTATTGAAATCCAACTGTATTTATAAATTCATGTATAAATCGCATTAGTTGATCTATAGCAAAAAAAAGAGAAGAAATAACCCCCCCTCACCTTTCTTCTGTTCATTAAATATTGCTAAATTACCAAAATTAATGCAACTATTAGAACAATTTTAAAAACGCAACCAAAATACACCCCCCCCCCAAAAAAAAACAAAACAAAACAATTTTAATATTACAACAATACAATTCTAATCTTTGTATGTGCAAATAAGAACAAATAAAGTAATCTCCTTAGAGTACACGCAGATAAAATAACAAAGCATGACCACTGAGAGAAGAAGTGACACACTGATTACAGACGATGATAGACAATCCATCCACTTAGGCCCCAGGATAATGAGAGCTGAGCTAGCTAAACACCTTCTATGGCATTACATTCACTTCAATCAATTACACTCGTTTCCAGTCTAGACAATTCTTTCATTTTATATAGTGGACACCATTTGAGTCCAAACAAACCACTGTCTGGCTTGACAAAACTCTTCTTCTTAGCATAACTAAAATCTCATTGTTTGGCTACATAACCATGTAACTATTTAGTATTTGTTACTGTTGGGTACAATATTTCAATCTATTGACATCATGCATGCATGAAAAACAGTATAATTTTGTTACAATGTATATAATTTGGCAACAATGTACCAAGATTACAGTAGCTCATGTGAAGACAATTGCAGTGTTGGTAAAAATTTATGTCAGTCAGTCCAGACAGTAAAATGTAGCAATCTTTAATACCGTAGTAAGATTTTTGCTTAACCTCACAATATTTCATTTCAATTCATCTGGTTTCCATTGTACATAGCAATATACATGAAAACTAACTTACCATTTTGCCTTTTTGTGGAGATGATCTAATTTCTCGTAGAGAAAAGACATGACCACACACAGAGATTTCCCTCCAGACAGAAGGCCTAGCTTCGGGAGTAAAACCTCCTTTTGGTCTCATTATAAGTACACCATTAGTCGTTAAACCATCCATTCCGCTTTCATCGTCTGTTTTCCATTTACAAGCCTTCTCCTGAAATTCAGTTACATTTCAGACTTCAAGTCCCTGGCAAAGGGGGTTATTTCTGAAGAATGTCTCTAACAGTACCAACATAATGAATACTTTGAATACCATTTTGCTTAACATCAATACATGCTATTCATAATTTTTTCTTATATTCAGATTTTATATGCATATTTCAGATTTTTGAGATTTCAGATTTACATATATGTAATAATTCTTGTTATTTTGATCTGGATAAATCAGTGCAAAAAAAAGTTGTTTTTTACTAACGCTAATGATTGATTCATGGATACATGTTTATTTGAGATAAACACTTCATACACAAAATAAAGTGGTGACATACCCCAAGAAAAATGTTATTGCGAGTATCAAATCCTGCGGCATACAACCTCGCTAGATGAGGTGGTTCTCTGTCAACAATTATGCGACATGCAAATCTGGATATGGTGCTTTCGGTCACTTGACAGTCTTCCGCAGAGGATGCCCCTGGTACGGTATCCATGACAACAAAATCGATCACTGGTTCTGTGGACCTGCCAATCTACCAGATAAATAACAAAATAATACTGATGGAGGTTGTAGTACAACTGTCGCACAATTTAGGCAAGAATTCATTAATTTTATTGGCGGGTTTGATTGACTGGATATCTGTCTGGGTGGCTTGATTCATTTGGTACCCATTGCTGCTCTTATCTTTGCAAAAGTAACTGTTGTGTGGTCATTGCTATGGGTGTGGCCACGGTTGCTATGTATGTTTGTGTCTACTTCTAAATGCTCATTCACTTGACAACTCCTTTTCATCATCTTCACGAGAGACATGTGCATTTGGCTGTTGCTATAATGGGTGTGGCTGTGATTGCAATGCATAATTGTATTCATTTTAGAATGGCAAACATAACAGTAGTTCTGATGTCCTAATAAAATGAACCACTGGTTCAATAGTTCAATGTACAATGGACGATTAATTAAAACTTCACACATGATACTAGTATTCTAGTCTGTAAGGTACACTGTGATGGGGCGCCCTCACACATTGGTCAACCCCTCTTGGACTCAGTTTTTAATACAGTCACGTGATATTCTTCAGTCTACACAATTTGCTTTGCCATTTGAAGCAGTCAATAATTGATACACATGTCTCTACACAGACTGTCCCCATGAACAAGTAATCTCTGGGGCATTTGGATTTCAGATTGTATGCTCCCCAGGGAGTTGAGGAAGGGTAAAGGGCCTTTGTGCCGATATAGATCCGAGCCAGGGGTACTAATTGTAAAGCGCTTTGAGCACAGAGTGGGAGAGTGCTGTATAAAAACTAACATTATTATTATTCTTATTTCACCTCACCACAAGTTTGAATATGTACAGTACAGATGAAACACAGGAATGGAATATCATAACATTCATTAACTCATTGTCTTCAATATAAATTAATGTTTACAATAATAGTTTGTCAAAATATGAGTAGCCGATTCATATGTGGAAAGGTTCTAACCTAGAATGCACCTTGGAGGTCAATGTCTCTGAAAATCACAGTTCATAAAATCTCCCCAAACTCTGCCATATGAAACTTTGTTCCAGGTCCCCTTGAAATAATGAAAAACTTTGGGAAAGTTTACTATTTTCCCTCTCAATATTGTAACCGTTTATGTATAGTTAATAAATTAATTGGCGGCCATATTGGATTCATCGGCCATATTGGATTCTAAAATGACTTAATTTTGATATCTTTCTGACCTCTATTTCCAAAATTTATACGGTGACCCCAATTTTTTTCTTTTGATTTAAACTACAAATAAGTTTGAGTTTTCATAAACAAAGTAACAGAAAAAGTGGACTGCAACAGGAAGTGAAACTAAAAATGTTTACGTTCTGGTTATGCTGACCAAGGTATTCCAATTATTAACCCTTTAATGACCTGGTTTCTGTAACTCTATGTACTTACACGCTAAATATAGGGTGTCTGGCTTTAAGGGTTAAGATTAGCATCATGGTATCAGCAATGCCAGGCAGCCATAAAATGTAGTGGTCGTATAATCTTTACCAGACATATCTCTCAGAGAACACTTTCACGACTTTGTACGTTACATTTCAAAACTGGTCATAAAAAGCAGTCAAGTTTCAAACATAAATTGTATATTAAGTCAAATTTAACCCAACTAACTACATGTATAACATTGGCGATATCCTGCATTTTTTGTTGGGTTTAAATCCTAAAAGCATTTTAAACCATTTTGGGGATATACTGGTGTGATACTTTCGTACCAAAGCACACGGTTTACACAAAACACGGAGAGGTTTCGTCTTAGAACTAAACACTTCAACTTTATTACAGTCCGCCATAGTTCGGAAAAAGCACATGTAGCTTCTGGCCACTCATGTACTTTGGCTAACTTCTCAAAAGTTCGAAGGTATGCATCCACATCCTCACCCTCCTCGAACTTTGGCACTTTTGGTCCCTTATACTGAGATGTCTTAGCACCTACAAGTTCTGTCTGTAATCTCATCAGTTTCAGCTGGAATTCATGTTGCTGTGCCTGAAGCTGTGCTTGAAATTCATGTTGCTGTTTCTGGAAATCTTGCAGCTGTTTCTGCTGTCTTTCATCCATTTCGACACGCAAATCATGTTCATGCCGTTCTCTCTCAAGCTGTAACATTTCTTGATTAGGACCTTGCATGGCCCCTTCAGCACCAAGCTGTAGAAGTGTCTCAGCGGCTTCCTGGTCACTTGCTGGTGTTTCACCGTCACTCATCCTGGCTCTAATGAAGTGCACCCTTAAAGCTTACTCAAGTACAGAAAGGGAATAGAAACCTGGAGAGCTGTACACGCAACAATATAGTGATTAATTAAATTGATTAACAATGAAAAGCTCACTTGTATACATGCACAAGATTAGCAATGACCAACACACCGAAACAGCCCTGAAAAGGAATGGTTTGATTAGTAAAGCTTACTAAAACAACACTAAAAAGTTCACTCAGTTTGTTACACTTGAAAATGGTTCACTCTGGCCTGATATACACTTACGATCAGTAGCACCATGTACTCGTTGCCTAGCAACCAAATAACACAGAGTTCAATGTCTCTAAAATAATTGCAAAACTGTCTCTGATATCGACTTACACAGAGATAATTATTTTATCCACGTCAAATATCAAACTAAACTTTGCTTTAGTCTAGTCTCAGTTCACTGGAAAAACAGTCCGCGACTTGCAACAGTAAACACGCAATTTAGTTTTACTCAAAATCTAAAAAGCTTACTCAATAAACAACAAGTCCTGTTACTTCCATAAAAAGAACGTTATAAAGTTCGCCGACTCTTCAGACTTCGCTGTAGAAATCAGTACAAATAATTCCGCTTCAACTTGACGCACCACTCATCAGCTGGATACACAAGTTATGAATGGGAGGCCCACCATGCAGGTATTTCAACTCAGCACACGGCAAATCTATGAGGCGACGATAAGATTGGTACTCACACAACCCTATACTGGCCCCTCACTGTAAATGGTTCATCGAAGTTCACTACAGAAATTCACCAACTTTCACACTTGCAAACTTTACAAATTGCAAGTATCACGGAGTTTATAGTTATTTGACTTCTCCGATAATCTGTTTCAACACTAAACGAGTCAATGAGTGAGACATAGCACTTCACTGTAGTTCGATGGAGTTTCCCGCGCTTCTCAGCTTACCGTATAATCTCCTGTGTTCATACACAAAGTCAGTTATATTACGTCTATAATGATGTCTTAGTGACGGGTTCGTGTTAGTTCTAACCTCAAGTTTAGTTTTAGTTTTCAGGATCAGGAATATTCACAAGCTGCCTGCTGGCTCCAGTGAGTTTTCTCAGTCACGTCAGTTACTTACAGAAAGCAAACCACGGCAAAAGTCACTCCGTACAGGTTTCAGCTCGCTGTTAGCCCGTGACGTCCGCACACTCTACCACTGCACAACTTGCCTCTTGCTCTGAAGAGTTGAATTCCTTCGGGTCCGTTTGTTGATTGACGTTGGCACTCGCCTTCCACATCAATCCCTTATAGCTGCCACCAAATGTGATACTTTCGTACCAAAGCACACGGTTTACACAAAACACGGAGAGGTTTCGTCTTAGAACTAAACACTTCAACTTTATTACAGTCCGCCATAGTTCGGAAAAAGCACATGTAACTACTAATATATCAATACGCCAGTGATAAGGCTACTAATAACTCAGTACTGGTATATGTATCATTGGGTTAACAATAAAGTAGTTCCTAAAATCATCACAACTGGTATAACTACTCAGTTTACATGAAATATCTCACTAAGACGAACATTTCCATGAGACATGTGGCATTTTTATCTCAAGTTTGTCTTACCTTGTCTAAGAATGTATGGTTCACGATATTATAATCGACAGAATTTTCAGTGTAAAGTTGTCTAGAATGTGATTGATTGATATGATGGAAGACTTACCTGAAACATATCTGTATTTTGATCTGACGTATACTCTACAACTACAGTCTGATTGCGGGATAATGTATATGACACACTATGTTGTTTGGTACTTGTTACCGCCTGTAGAAAGGGTAAGACATGTGATAATGGAACAACACTGATAAGTTCTACGACGGAACCCCATGATGGGTGTTCGCAAGTGGTGGCACTCAGGGTATTTGAATGAGTGCTTGCAGAGAAGATCTCTATGCCAGTACTTTCATTTAACGTAGCAAGTTATTAAATGTGTTTTAAAAACGAAATATTAAATTTCCATGAAAAATCATACTGTGCAATTACATGGTTTTCAATTGCACCCTCATTAGCATATCATCTGCATACAGGTATGTAATAATGTTTTTTTTTTGTATTTCACTGCAGTGAAAATACCACTAGTATGTGATGCAAGTAATCACAGGTACATATGTAATAATGTACAATATGCTATGGGTCTCAAACAACATGAGCATACAAAGACTCATTTTAAAAGGCCAAGTTCTGATCAGGATTAAAATTTGGTGACAAAAAATAGTTGTCAAACACAGCTATGGAGAAATTTGGTCTAAATAAAACCAAGATATTGTGTAATCAACAATGGCCCATTTAATAAGATAGCACTAAATTTGAGAACCTGGGATTGAATCCCTGGCCTTTAAGAGCTGTCTAACCTGTGCAGCCTTAGGTGAGTCATATGTTTGCTGTGATACTGGCTTGACACCATTTGAGGTCATTCTCTTGAATAACGCAAACTGACTTCTTCTTCTGCCTCTGTTGCCACTCGGAAGACTTCCATTGTATCTGAGGATGTCCAAACCAACATTGAAAACTGTCAAGTTGATGTCTACTATTTGCTATATACAAGTTAATTGTTCTAAACAACTTGTTATTGTTCAAGTGTGACAAGTTACATTTATATGATACCTCTATAAACTGTTATCACGCCTGTTTAACCAATTCAAATGATTGATACAATTGAAATTTGGGGTACATTATCAAGTGTGAATGATCTTCTAAAAAGTTACACCAAGTCTCGATACAAGAAGACAAATTCCGCCAACTTCAAATGCACAACACGAAGGTATTGTTTGACTTTTGCAGATTTCAATATCAGACAATATTGCATTATACATCAATGTTACATAACATCTGTGCTATACATATTAATAGATACATATGTATGGAGTTTCAGTCTGCTGACTATAGATAATACTTTTTGGAACTTATTTTGTATAACACTGAACTGATACCCTGTTATCAACAATTTTTGCCTCCAAATAACCCAAGTTCATGTCCCTACCATATTTCATTGGAATTTAAGCCAGTCATGTTTGTCTCTGTCAATCATTTACATGTACACATAAAGACAAAGAAAAAACACACACAGACACCATAGACACAGACTGATACACATACTGACTCAAAGACAGGTACTCAGACATAGATACAGACAGACAGACAGACAGACAGACAGACAGACACACACACACACACACACACACACTTACTTTACTGTGTCTTTAAGTTAACACTACAGGAACTTCTAAACTAACAATTATCCTATTAGTATTACAGTCTCAACTTTCATAACCCCTATTGACATCCCCATATCACCTTTGACTGGAAGAATTCTACTACACGTAACATCTAGTATTTCAACTTTAACACTCCTAGGTTCAATCTCCACGGGATATCAACCCAAGACATGAAAGTGTACAACTTACCCTAAAACGATTAGTTCTCCATACTTAACTGAGGAACTGCTGTCTGAATCTGAACCACTCATGTTCATGTTAACACCCTCCGGCTTATGTTTTTTGGGTTGTTTGCTAGTCTCTTTTTCTGTTGACCTGTGCCAAGAAATAGCATCAAATAATTAATCTAAGAAATTTTCAATGGATTCTCATAGTTATACAAATGTTGGTTGATATACGTTTCCATTTGAATCCGTTACTCTGTTTGATTTCCTGTTGAATAATCCAAACCACAGTGATAGGTGCAGCAGTGTTCTCCATAGGATATTTCCATTTCCATAATGGACCAGTGACCCCTTTCCATGCACACATGTCAAGGGCACAGCAGAAGGCAATACCCAGAGGGTGTACTGTGAAACTAAAAAGCATGGCCTGTGAAATATGATGATTGTTTGGGTGTAATCGACATTAATTGATGTAATGTGAAAAGCAATTGTTATTGGATTAAGAAGGTCCTCGGAAATACTAGTACTAGTAGTAGTGTGTTTACAATACATGTGTCCTTGTTGCATTTGTACCTTGTTCGGGGAGAAGGTTGTTGTAGTTACTTTAGAAAATGACAAATTATCTATATGAATCCATTTTCATTACAAAAAAAAGGTGCAAAAATAACATGAACATATTTGTTGGTTGTATAAATACAGTAACTCTAATCTGGCTATTTAGAGATGACTTTGATACAACAGGATTACTGCAGCAACTGTCATATCATATCAGGTCACAACAATTTACAAATGTGCATTTCACTCATTGTACATGAAGGAAATGTGAGACCCTCGGTAATCACCACAGACTAATATCATCTTCATTTCTCTATCAGTATTCTGTTCTTAAATTCCTACCATACTGTAAGAAATGAGTTTAACTGAATATGATCAGCTATTTTGCTATTGATCCGTCTTTAAGGAAGGCAGTGGATAAATCTGTGTCTACAGTTTTTGATTGGGAAGCTCTTAAGAAATATTCCCACTCCGACATTTTGAAAAGAAATCACTTAAGTCGCATTTCTAAGTTCTGTACAATATCGTATGCATAAATTAATTTTGTTAAGGACATGAAAATAATGAAATAACGTGCTTTATACTGGGATGAGAAAACCCATCAGACCCCTAAATATAATCTAACATGTAATTTACGTGACACCACATGTCGACTGAGGGAAATACGTGTGGCAACGGTACATAAATAAAACAATTACTGATTTTTGTCCAGCTGTGTCATGAAGTAGAAGTATCAAAATGTCGTCTAGTCATTCTAATTTTGTAGAACAAAAGGTGCGAGACACTTGCATACGGCACTTACAATGGCATGGTGATTGGTCGTGCATATGATTACCCTTTCACTATCAACTCCAGCTTCATAACACAGTGGCGATGAACAAGCAGTATAAAACGTCGTCGAAACCAACTCGCTGTTGGCACGATTTCATCATACAAAACCTGATAATCACGAGATGTTCATGGCCCCTTTCAAAGCGAAAAGTATCTGTCTGCCGTTATATCCCTTCGTACAATCCAAAATATTACCGACTTCGGAAACAGAACAACTTTAGACTACGCTGCCCGGAAATGTTGCGAGATGTTGAAGGGCCTTTGTTGTTGTAAGTAAAAACTGTGGGTCAAGTAGAATCCTCTAACTTCGTGGTTATCCCTCATTTATGGGATACATCGATCATTTTCGTTTATTTCTGGTCATTTATCGATTTAGACTTCAAAAATTGAAGTGTGAATCTACACTGCACATATTTTTACTAATATAGTGTGAAAATATTCTCTTTCAAACCGCCTGCTTCACTTTTAGCGGAACCTCCTCTGCCCATATGTCCACAAATAATCAGTAACCTAAAAGGTCCAGTTCATGCAAGTCTCGTTCGGAACGAGAACGAATGAAGACGACGACGTGGATGTAAACGAAGATGGCGTCCAGCAGTGGAACTGCCGGCGTGACTGTAATACACATATTGTTAGTCTTCGTATCGTTAATATTTGTTCATTCTACAGCGTCAACTCTAAGCGACTTTAAATCATGTAGAGACGCTGAATGTAAAGGTAAGCGATGAACCTGTTGCAGTGTTTCTTGACGATTATCGCTAGTTATCACCGTGTGTTCGATATGAATTCTCCGGATCTGAGTCCCATGTACGTTCTTATGTACTATGATGCTGAGTGACAATGCCGATGTCCCAAGGAATCTTCGCACACGAATGAAATGAATGTCTTAAATGGAGAGACTTTTGAAAGAAAATAGATAATAGCTGTCTTTTACCAGATCATTTCTAACTTATTTCTCAACTACAAAAGACTGAAAAGTTACTTGGTAACGACCCATGCATGTTTCTCAATATGACACGTCATAATGGCCAAGGTTGACCTGGGGTCATTCATCAATCACTAAGTTTATTTTCTGCATTCATGCAAGATCGAAAGCTTGGCTGTTTACTGCCTCAAAAACCAATGGTTAGAAATACTTATCATCATTTGAACTTCATAACTTGTTTTGTTTATAACATATACATTTTAAAATTATCAAAGTGTATTTTTTTAAATTATGTTATGGTAATTTAGACTGCATTCACTTTGACAGAAAGAAACATAAAGTGTTAACTTCTGGTTGTTATTAACAAAAATGACACAAAAATAATTGAAATGATTAAAGTGGTCATATGGATGAGAAATGAATATTTATTTTTATTCTGAAAATTTTAAATGTGTAACTAGCGGTACTTGAAAAAACCCTGAAATGTGTACAAAGTTTGTTATTGTATGCACAGAAAGTGATTTATGAACAAATAGGGAAAACACATATTCATAATCATCACCTCATGTTCCAAACCCCAAGGCATTAGAACTGAAGTCCTATTCCATTATTCCATACCGGACTATCCAGGCATCGGTGCCTGCTTTGAACACTAATTTTTTTCAAAGTACATTGTAAACATTCTGGCACCTCTCAGCACTCAGCTAAGAGCACCAGGGAAACATTGAAGGAGAGACCAGGACAGGCAGTGACTTGCTTCTCGACCACTCACCTAGGCCCAAGATCCAACTATGAGCTTTTTTTTTAACTGCAACAGCTTTAATCACAAGGAAACACAAAGTAATTAAACTATAATTTATGCATAGTGACTTAGTCACATGACACATTTAAATAGAAGCATCAGCAGCAGACTGCAGGGGGCATGTGTAGATAGTGATTACTTGTGTGTACCTAGTTTATTTACAAATCATTGCCTTAGGCTAATAGACAATAACAAACAAACCTTTTGTTAAATTTTTTAATTCAATTATTGAGTTACAAATATGAACTAGGTCTTTTTATTTCACCATTTTTGAAAGTAAACAAAAAGGTACATGTATATTTAGAATGAAAAATCCAACATGAATTCCTATTTCTCATCGGTATGGCCAGTTAAAAAAATTACTGGATGAATTCAGTGTATAATTTGGTCAGGTTATTTTACTACAAGTGATTGATTTCAACCATGTACCCAGTCACCACTGTAAATAATGACACGTTGAAATGATTGATTTCAGCCCTGTACCCAGTCACCACTGTAAATAATGACACATTGAATGATTGATTTCAACCCTGTACCCAATCACCACTGTAAATAATGATGTGTTGAAATGATTGATTTCAGCCCTGTACTCTAATCCACTACCACTGTAAATAATGTAAATGACATTAAATGATTAATTTTGACCCTTTATGTCAAATAACATGATGATATAATTCATGTTTTTATTTAAGTGACAGACTGATATATAATTGTGTCTCGTTTATTACATTTCTTTATTTAGATCCAATATCAGAAGGAAGGGCAATAGCCAGACACCATCCCAAAGATCCCAATTTTTTGTATTTTGACAAAGATGACACAATTATTATTTACAGTAAATCAGCAGGTAAACGACAGAATTTATGGGGAGGAGAGGTAAGGAATCTGTGTTTTCTTGTTATGAATTGTTAGTAAAGAAGGCAGTAAAGTAAATGGCCAGTTTCGTGACCTCTTTGTGACCCTGTATCAATACATTGGAATAGTTTGGGTAGTATATTAAAGTGGAGTCCAAGGTGGTGGTTAGGTTTGTTAAAGACCCAGGATTCTTTTATCAGTAGAGCCATGAGCATAGGGTAATTCTTTTGGTAAGGTCTAAAAAAAAATTGCTTGGTTGCGGTTACCCGACCCCCACCTAGTTTTTCACTGCCCAAGTGCCAACTCTATGTATTCAAAAAAAAAAATAAAAGATAAAATCACGAAAATTATGAAGTCTCACCAGAAATAGTGGATGTGGAAACTGACATCATCTTAAAAAGACAATATAAAACTGTTTTTCCAATCTGTAATGGCTGTACATCTGATGAGAAGAAACCAATAACACAGAGACCATATGGAAAACAATGGAAAACATAACTACCTGAACTAGACACTTTGCACATGAAAAAAACCCCAAATTATATAAAAAATAAACTAAAAAATCTACCTACCCCACCTATTCTAAAATTGAGCATAATCGGAACCACAAACTTTTTTTTTAGGTATAATGATTAACTTTTTTTTAAAGCTCTGCCAGAACAACTGTCTATCATCCTAATCCTAAAATAAAGCCATCTCATCAGTATGGAAGCCAGATGTCATAATCTAAACACTTAAATAAAAACAGTTGTATTTGCATGAATGTTGATAAAGTATGCAATCAAGCACAAACACTGACTATTCAGTATTCTAATTTAGTCTCATTTCTCTAACCAGAAATTTGGAGACAAAAAATAGAGGGATCAAGTGAGTGCAAATTCTATAAACAGATGTAATATGAGGCAGTCTGTCTACAGCTCTTTCAAACGAGACTCAAAATATTTTTTTTTTTTAATTAAGTAAAATTGAAACTATCATGTGCCTTGCAGTGCCATTATCATAAAAATAGATGTATATTTATCTATTAAAAATTAAAATTGAAATTAAATTGTTTTAGATTTATGCATATACTGTATAGCATACATGATTTGGAATACTTAATAAACATACAGAAACAAGCATTAAAAATTCTCACACAAAATTTGGTGATGAGCATGTTGGAACATGTTGGATCATGATGTGAAATAAAAATAAAAATGTCTACAGTCTAAACAATGACAATTGATTTGCTCAAATATTTTTTACTGTTTTTAGCCTTGTTCAGATTACGACTTTCTCATAGGCAATATATGTTTTTTGCATGTCAACCCACCTTTTTTGGTTTCAACATACCACAGCGACAGTGAATACACAGATTGGGTAATGTGGGGTCAAACAGAGGTCATGAAGTGGCCCATTTTAAAGCATAAGAATTTTTTTTTTTTACCTATTATCTATTAATAAACTTAGTAAAAACTGCAACAAAATACTGGCAGTCCAAAATATTTCATTATGAATTTTGTACTGAGAATGCAACTTTTTATTTTATTTGCCTTTAATTGATTCTGTCATTTTATGAGTCATCTAGAATTAATCATAGAAACTTAGCAAGTCAAGTATATGCAAATGATATGGTAATGAATATCCAAAGATGAATGGAAATTTACCTGCACTGCTACATGTTGTTTCCCTTACTGCATTCCTGTTATTTTGTTTTAGCGTACACTGCATTCCTGTTATTTTGTTTTTTCACTTACAAGGATACATTTTCATCTTTTCACAGGTTGCAAACAGAGAAGGTGAAAGAGGCTTCTTTCCTAAAAATTTTGTTCATGAAGTTAAAATTTATGATGTACATCCAAAACATGTGATATCCACAAAGGTATTGTATTCATCTATAATGTATTATCAAATATTTATAATTTAACCCCTGTCTTGATGTAGTAGGTAATTACAATACTAGTATTCTTGTCAAATTTTTTTTTTAGATCAATCATTTTATGTAGTTATTTATGAATTTGTTTCAAGCCATGTTTTGTGTAATCGTATTAATTTACAAGATTATGACATAGAGTTATGATCATCACATACAATGACTTGAAAATATCATTGAGTTCAACTTCAAGTTCCTACTGCTTGCAATGACATCATAAAAACAGATGTCTCTGTCTTAGTAGTGGCCATCTTTTCCCTTGTTACAGATTTGGCAATATAGTTTGTTTTTTTACACTCCTCAAAATGTACTAGTTTTACTTACTGGACCACTTTGAAGTGACTGTTTCATATCAGTCTTTGTAAAATGATACAAGAAAAAAGAGAAACTCATGTTGCATGGCTGACCTTGCGGTAAACTTGGGTTTTTTATGCCCAAGTTCTTGTGGTGTCTTCTCTGCACCCATACTTTTCATGAGTGTGGCAAGTGAAAAAAAGTGCTGCTGAAAACAATGCAAAAACCTGAGTGCAATACCACAAGTACCAAAATGGCACTCACCCATGCATTTGGCCTATTGTGAATATCTCATTTTCATAGTGGTGATTATTAGTCCCCGCCGGACGAAGTCCGGGACGGGGACTTATGGATTGGGTTCCGTCTGTCCGTCCGTCCATCCGCAGCTGTTTCTTGGAGATGCCTGCACCGATTTTTTTCAAACTTGGTACAGGGGTAACATACTATGTCATACATATGCACATCAATTTGTTTCATGATACGATCCAATATGGCCTCCTATCAGCCATTTTGTTTGCAAATTTTCCCTGTCTAAAGCCATAACTCAGACATGCTTGAACAGATCTCATTCAAAGTTGGTATTAGGACAGTGTTCTATGACATACATGTGCATATCCATTTTCATCGTGATATGATCCAATATGGCTGCCTGGCAGCCATTTTGTTTGTGAATTTTCCATGTCCAAAGCCATAACTCAGACATGCTTGAACAGATCTCATTCAAAGTTGGTATTAGGACAGTGTTCTATAACATACATGTGCATATTCATTGTTGTTGTGATACAATCCAATGTGGCCGCCTGGCAGCCATTTTGTTTTTGATTTTTCTATGTCCAAAGCCATAACTCAGACATGCTTGAACAGATCTCATTCAAAGTTGGTATTAGGACAGTGTTCTATGACATACATGTGCATATCCATTTGTTGTCATGATACGATCCAATATGGCCTCCTATCAGCCATTTTGTTTGTGAATTTTCCATGTCCAAAGCCATAACTCAGACATGCTTGAACAGATCTCGTTCAAAGTTGGTATTAGGACAGTGTTCTATGACATACATGTGCATATCCATTTTCATCGTGATACGATCCAATATGGCTGCCTGGCAGCCATTTTGTTTGCGAATTTTCCATGTCCAATGCCATAACTCAGACATGCTTGAACAGATCTCATTCAAAGTTGGTATTAGGACAGTGTTCTATGACATACATGTGCATATCCATTTTCATCATGATACGATCCAATATGGCTGCCTGGCAGCCATTTTGTTTGCGAATTTTCCATGTCCAACAAGCAGACACAACATATCTAAGTCTGTTTGATTTAGGTTCACAAGTGTTGTTGCGTGATCAGGATAGTGATAATTCCTTAAAACCCAATCATAGTGGGGAGTATGTCATTCGCAATGACTTGTTTCTGATGTTTTTCATCAACTTTATTTGTATATAATGTGTGTGATCACTAACCATAAGTATTGAAATAAATAGATCATCAATGTGTTAAAAGTTAACGTAGTTGTATCGTTTTATGTGTCACAGAATGATCACATTGATAGAGATGAAAGTCCAGATGAAGATGAAGAAGAAGAAGAAGGAGAAGGACAAATCAAAAGTCAGGAACCAGAAGAGGTACTAGGAGACGATCATGCAAATGAGCAACCTGGAGAGGACTCTGGAGATTTTATTGATCCACAGCAAATGCTTGATGACAGTAGTAATACAGTTGTACAAGACTCACAGGATCAGGGAATGGTTGAAAGTAATCCTTTGGAAACACTGCCGCCAGAAGTTGTAGCATATGAACAACATGTTCAAACTGATTCCTTGGATCATGGTGAATCCCAAGGTGACAATATTGTCGTCATGAAAGAGGCTGTGTATGTTGAGAGTGATGATAGAAATCATCTCATTGTTGAAGAGACAGGTTCTGAGAATACGGAACCTGTTGAAAGTTCGGACACACCTGGTGATCCATCACATGCAACTGTGGATGTAGGTGTGAATGACCATGAAGTCATAGGTCAGGAGGATGTCGAAATTATAAACGTAGATCAAATACCGTTAGCAGAAGCAGTAGTAGTGGAAAATGTGGAACTGAAGTCATCTGAAGATGGTACTGCTGATACTGAGGATACGGACCAACATGACATAACTGAGGCAAAAGATGCTGTCGAAGGTATGGCGGATGAAGGTGTTAGAGAGGGTGAAAATGAAAATATAGACACCGGAAAAGGAGAAGACAAAGATGAAAATAAAGGTGCAGAAGATGAAAATGAAGATGGTGGCAAAGACGGAGAAGAGGAAACAGATCGGATCGAAGACATAGAAATGGCCAGCGAAACTGATCAAGTTGAAGTTAAAGATGGAAGTGATGAAACAGACCAGGGTGGAGACAACGATAATGTTGATGAAACAGGGCAGGTTGTAGACAAAGATGAAAGAGATGAAACAGACCAGGTTGAAAACGTGGATAAAGCCAGTGAAATAGTTCAGGTGGACGACGATGGAGCTGAGGACAGAGAACAAGGTGAAAACACTGAAGGAGAGGAAAAAGAAACAGGAGGAGAACCTGTTGAATCACATCAAGAAGAGAAAGAGGTAACTGGTGAACCGAGTCAAGATGATGGAATGGATGAAGAGGATAAAATAGATGAAGTACAGGATAATACAAACATAGAGGAAACTGATGAAACAAAGCAGGATGGAAATCATGAAGAGGAAAATGTAAATGCTGAAATAAAAGAAAATCAAAAAGATGATCCCAATGATACAGGCTCAGAAGTACAAGAAAGTGATGACTCTCGTTCCGATGGGGTTGATAAACTACCTGAAGGTGCACAAGAACTTCAAGGTGAGAATGATGTCAAGATATCCGATGATGTGGCAGATAAAGTTAATATTGATGAACTAGATCAACTTTTATTGGAGATTGAAAAAGATGAACAACAGAGTAAAGAACAAGGTTTACATCTCAACAGTGAAAGTATGTTGGAAGATCTTGCAGATGAGGGTGGTATCAGGGAGGAGAAAGATACGAATGTGGTAAACGAAGATGATGAAGATGAGGATGAAGATGAAGGTGGAGAGGAGGAGGAGGAGGAGGATAGTGAAGATGAAGAAGAGGATGAGGAAGAGGAAGGAGAAGAGGATGATAGTGGAAAAAGTGAAAATAATCAGCAGGATGTTCCACATTCCGTTTCTGATGAACAAACTAATCTTGTAAAAGAAGCTGATGATCTTGGAAATCAACAGAACTTGGCAGTTGAAGAGAATTCAGGGAATCAGGTGAATGAAAATCCTGGGCAAAATGATGCAGATACTACAGAAATAAAGACTGAAGATGAAGGAACTGAGAAACAGGTTGAGACAAATGATGATGACGACTCTGAGATAAAGGAACGTGAGAAGACAGAGGAACAAGTGCGGGATGCAGTAAGAGAAAAGATGGCCGACATGAGAGCTGACTTTGATGCATTTGTCAGGGATAAAGAAAAAATTGCACAAGAAATGGGTAAGTGATGTCAGCTGGTCTTGGTTTCCTCTTTGTATGTTTGATAGCATTTGAAGTTTGTGCTATATGAGATCAGAGTATTGTAGTGTACCACAACAGACCCCCCACGATGCCTGAGTGTGTTTGTGTGTGTGTGTGGGGGGGGGGGGAGCAAGTACCCACACATTAAACAAGTAACATCTGAACAATATATTTGATTAGTTTTGCTGAAAAAAAAATCCATTAAAAATGCAAACTTGAGTTGTAGTGTGATTTGCATAAATGTTTTGTTTTGCTTCACAGTTGCTGAAATGGAAGCAAGTGATGACAACGTTAAATCAGAAAACCGTGATGAAGTAATCAACGATGCATCTAACAGTGTTCATAATGGTATGAATATAGATGATAACAATGACCAAGGTAAGGACTTTGAAATTATTGATGGTACAACCATCTACTTAGGAGACTGGCCGGAAGATGACATGGAAACAGACACTGTGATAGCAAGTGTAGCAGCAAGCATTGAACCGACCGTTACGTCGCAGGTGATGGAGGCTACCCTTACTGACACTTTGACCCTAACCCACACCCAGGATAGTACTAATGTAAGACATGAACCGGATCATAATCTTGGTGGTAGTGAATTTAAGGAACCTGATCGTTTAGAGCACGGTGACGGTAATAATGGTGTGCAAAGGGAAGAAATAAAACCGTCAGAAGTGATGGGAGACATGCATGAACATGACCAACACACACATGCTACTGAGAGTTTACATATCATCAGTGCAACATCTGTTGAAATGACTGCTACGGTAGATGCAGCTGTACTGCAGGATCATCAAAGTACTGCGTCTGTACAGTCAGGGCACACTGTTAATCATCTTGGTGGTAGCATATCCAATGGTCAAGTTGATGGTGGTGAAGGTGATAATATACATTTAACACTGGGAGGTGAACAGACCGGTGATACTTCTGAATCAGGTGGGATATTTGTGCTATACAATGCATGAAAGACATGTTTTCAGTTGTTGGGTGTATTCAAAGTGTGCAGTATGTTACTGTGTGAAAAAAAATCCATTGGATGGAAGGTCTATGTTTATACCCATTTATGAATGTCATGATGGTTGAATGGTTAGTGTGGCTGTCTTGTAATCTGTACATTGCAGGTTGTGGAGTCATGATGATTGAATTGTTAGAGTGGGTGGCTTGTAATCTGTATATTGCTGGTTGTGGAGTCATGATGGTTGAATGGTTAGAGTGGGTGGCTTGTAATCTGTACATTGCTAGTTGTAGAGTCATGATAGTTGAATGGTTAGAGTGGGTGGCTTGTAATCTGTACATTGCTGGTTGTGGAGTCATGATGGTTGAATGGTTAGAGTGGGTGGCTTGTAATCTGTACATTGCTGGTTGTGGAGTCATGATGGTTGAATGGTTAGAGTGGGTGGCTTGTAATCTGTACATTGCTGGTTGTGGAGTCATGATGGTTGAATGGTTAGAGTGGGTGGCTTGTAATCTGTATATTGCTGGTTGTGGAGTCATGATGGTTGAATGGTTAGAGTGGGTGGCTTGTAATCTGTACATTGCTGGTTGTGGAGTCATGATGGTTGAATGGTTAGAGTGGGTGGCTTGTAATCTGTACATTGCTGGTTGTGGAGTCATGATGGTTGAATGGTTAGAGTGACTGGCTTGTAATCTGTATATTGCTGGTTGTGGAGTCATAATGGTTGAATGGTTAGAGTGGGTGGCTTGTAATCTGTACATTGCTGGTTGTGGAGTCATGATGGTTGAATGGTTAGAGTCGGTGGCTTGTAATCTGTACATTGCTGGTTGTGGAGTCATGATGGTTGAATGGTTAGAGTGGGTGGCTTGTAATCTGTATATTGCTGGTTGTGGAGTCATGATGGTTGAATGGTTAGAGTGGGTGGCTTGTAATCTGTACATTGCTGGTTGTGGAGTCGTGATGGTTGAATGGTTAGAGTGGTTGGCTTGTAATCTGTACATTGCTGGTTGTGGAGTCATGATGGTTGAATGGTTAGAGTGGGTGGCTTGTAATCTGTACTTTGCTGGTTGTGGAGTCATGATGGTTGAATGGTTAGTGTGGCTAACTTGTAATCTCTACATTGCTGGTTGTGGAGTCATGATGATTGAATGGTTAGAGTGGCTGGCTTGTAATTAGCAGCAAGTTGCTGGTTGGTGCCTTTCCACTTTCATTTGTTCCATGGGCAAAATTTGAACCCACCTCTGTGCTTGAGTTGAGTCTTGACCTGGCTGTGTGAATGTAGTCCTGGTAAGACCAAGGTTTAGATCTGTTCCTACAGTTCTAATAACTGGACCTCCATGAAAAGAGGCCAATACATCTAGGGATATCTACATGTCGTGTAGTAACAAATTCTTTATTATTATTTAGCATATCCTTCATGTATGCATCTCTGGGTGTATTTCAAAATAAACCATTGACAATGAAAACCGTAGATTAGAACACCATTTACTCCCTCTCATCAATACTTCTTTTTATTGGTTCATAAATGTTGTAAAAGTAACAATATCGTGTAGATTATCAGTAGTTTTGTCACTGAGATTCAGTCGATAACATTGTCATGAAACCATACATTGCTAACCCTAATACTTTGACAGGACTGAACAAACTTTAAATACAATATAAATGAAATAACGGGTATTATATTATAGATCAAAGTGGTCAGCCTGACAACTTGGAGAGTACTCAGTCACCAATTGATGACCAGTATTCAGCCACCGAACCTCCAGGTCTTAATATCGAAATACCGCTAATGACTGAACCTCCTAAAGTAACCACAGCTGATAAACTTCGAATAATCCAGCACCATACAAAAGATAGCGAGTCAGATGTAACCAACTCACAGGCTGATGTCATGGATGGCGCAGGACCTGAGGATTTGCTTGTAGTTGAGCGAGAAGAAAATGAAGTTGGTATTGGTAGGAGAAAATTACATATAAATTGGGATGACGATTTAGACCAGATGTACGATGTAAGTAGATATATGAATTTAAATGAATTCTGTGTTCATAGTAACTTTCTGAAAGTTTCTCTTGTTCATCGTATCTTTTTTTGATCCAGGTTCTACTAAAATGTTTGTAGCCACATGGAAAGTGAATTTAGACACACATGTAAACCTAGGTATTTTCACTACTAGAAAATTTGGTGATTTTACAAGTCTTCAGCTAGTTTTCAGCAACTAATTTTTACTAATTATCAGACTAGTACTTTGCGTTCATGTTCATGTACTTGTACAAGAAAGGCATTTTAGTCACTATTTTCACTTTTTTGTTATCCAGCCAAAATATGCAAAAATAAGTCTTCAGTGAAAATTTCCAGGTTTACAAGTATTGGGAATAAGAAAACTAAAAGTAATTGTGTATGATAGAATAAGCAAATCATGAGGAAGGAAGCAAAACTTTTTAAAAAGTTGATGGTAACGAAAAAGAGATAATCACTGTCTCTCATATTTCATGTTGATGTGTAAAAATACATGATGTGGAGACTAACCCAGAAACTTAGCTATCTGACTCAACATTCTGGTTTGATCTTACATATGACCACCTTGTCAAGCTGTGTAGCCAAGTCTCAGGGCTATGTGGGGATGTGTGAAAAAGGGATAACTGTACTATATTCAAAAACATGTTGTCAATCATTATTTTATTAGCCTGAAGAACCGTTGACCAAAGCAAGAGAAGGCGACAACTTTGATGAGTTCAATGCTAAATCTGACGGTAAACACTCCAAATCACCATTCTATAGTTCCTGGCTTGATGACTGGATAGATGGAATTAAACCATTGCTAGAACCAGTACTACTAATGGTAAGTTATGTGAACTCTTTGACTATTCACTTACTGAGGAATGACTTCGTGTTTAGGTTGATGGTGTTATGGCAGAGTCAGTCTGTAACATAGCATAGCTTTTTGTAAACAATTGACTATATTTTTACGTGGTGCCAACCAGCTTACATTTAATATTGTGCTTGTGTAGGGTTGAGATAGAGATGTGGTCAGGGAAGGACTTGCATTGTACTATAGTTTTGACTCCATTGCCTGGTGTGTTGATCTATACAATAAAGCAGAAGTATAATGAATGATATCTAAATTACAACAAGGGTATAAAATATCACTGTATTTTCTCAGTTACCAGATGCCTGTTACGTAATGCTAGAGGAAGAATCATTCTATGGCATTCCATGGTTTGCTGTATTTATAACTGTACTTGTTGGAATGTTAACATTTGGATTTTTCACATGTAAATGTGTATGCAAGGTGAGTACATCATATTTCAATGTCTATACGTGATAAATCAGTGTAACTGCTTTATTTGTTTCCTTCACATAGCTAGACAATGTATGTCCTAGCTATGTCTCACTTTGACCATGACAATCATTCTGCATTAACACATTTTCTTTCTTTTTTTTTGATTGAACAGTTATTTGGGAAGAAGAAAGTCGATCATTTAGGTAAGTCACTTAATAATTTGTTTGTCGTTTTGTCTTAAAATCAAATAGTGTATGTTCATCTTATATTTCATTATGTGTCATATATCCTTTTGAAAGTGTTATTCCATTGCTATTGGTGTACACTGATTTTCATTTGTGTGTAGATTTGTAAGTATGGTGTGATTGTAATTATGTTTCTGTATTTTGCAGTAATCCAAAGACAACTAGAACAACAGACACAATTGTTGGAGACAGAGAAACAGGAGATTCAAAATTCTTTGACAACTTTCCAAAGACAGGTAAACAAAGAAATAGACAGACAGACAGACAGACAGACAGACAGATGGGTGGGTGGACAATGGACATACAGACATGCAGACAGACAGACAGACAGACACATATATATATACACACACTGCTGACACATACACACACACACACACACATTGCTAAACCATTTGTCATTTACTGCAGCATGACTTGTCTTTTATGACATCATAAAGTGGCAAAGAGAAAAAAATTCATGAAATAAAAGATCAGTACTTTGAAATTTTGCTTTCTACTAGTAACATACATTGATAAGAGTAACCCACAATATAGTTGGTCCCAATAAACTTGGTGGTGCCATCCAACTCTGAAGTTTGATTTTCATTTTTTACATTATTTGATAGGCACAATCACTACAGACTGCATTGGAAAATGAAAGACTAGCTGCTACCAAGTTGGCTGATGAGAAGGACAATTTTGAGGTAAGAACTTTTGTGATATTCATGTATAACCAAAAGTAGATGTTATCAGTTTCTCATTGAAGGGGATTTTTGTCAACTTACAAAAAGTTTGAAATGAAAATAACATGTATATTTTAATTTTCATTTGTCTTTTACGTTTTAACGTACAAAGATTTTGGAATCAAATTAGCATTAGTCTTTTTTGTTTTAATTTACAAAGATTTTGGAATCAAATTAGCATTTGCCTTTTATTTTACATTACAGATGCTGTACAATGAGATTCATAATAAAAATGTCAGCCTGGAAGATGAACTACAACGACTGCAAGATGAATATACAGAACAAAATAAACATTATATGGAACAACAGAATCAAGTAAGAATCTAGTCATTATTTCATGAAATTCTTTGATGAGTTTTGAAGAAATAGTGATGAAGAAGTAAAGTTCTACTAGGAAACATTTATGGTTACCGTACATTAAATGTCAAAAGCTAGTGGTACAATTAACTCTACTAGTAATAGAAGCAACAGTAGTTATTAGATCTGCTAAAAGCTACCTATTCAGCATGCGTTTTTTTTTCTAAATTTAAAAAAAACACCAAAAAGAACTTTGTGCCGGGAATTGCTCCTATTAGTCCTAGTGATTTTCTTTTTATTCAGTTTATGTTCAGCTGGAAATAGACCAATTTGTTGTAAAATATTGCTAAATTATGGACATGGTTATCTTGAATTTTTGAGAGAGGGAGGAAGGGAGGGAGAGAGAAAGAGAGAGAGAGAGGTGGGGGGGGGGGAGATGGACTGGTAGAGACTGTGTTTTAGGGCATGTGGATACAAGTATATATGATTATAGTACATGTATTATAATCAGAATGGCATACCATAACATTTTCCCTTTTATTGTTTGTTTCCCAGAATGCACTATACCAACAGCAAGTCACAGATAGTATGACTCAAATGACAATCTTACAACATCAAGTCCAAGAGGTATGTATGTCAGTCATACACAGATTTCTAAAATTCTTTTTTTTTACTACAAAGAATCATACTCCTGTTACTGGTTGATTTATCTTCTGATATGTATGATACACAAATATGCAGTGGTGACATTGCATCTGTCATGAAAAGAGATCCATGCAACACGCCCTGCTGAGAAGATAAAAAAAATGTAATTCTGAAGTTGGAAGATGAAATGTGAAATGAAAGGGGAACATCACTCAAGGACATAAGACTGTTGCATACTTACATATTCATTGGATGCACACTGAATATTCATGACTATTGACCTGAAGGTAATAACCACCTAGGAATAATGAATATTCAGTGTTCAACTAATACATATGCATGTGTGCTAAGTCCCATAAGGTAGAAGTAGACCACTATGAGAACAATGACAGTGTAATAGAATTTTAATTTGGTCTTTCTTGGTACTCCCACAAAATTCATGGTATGTGAAATCATGAAATGATTCCAGAACCCCAAGTTTATGAAAATGCATCTATTTCCTGGAGTAGCGTTCCCCTTTAAAATTGAAAATGAAAGAAATTTGTAAACATCTAACAAAGTGTTATAATTCTGACAATTTGTTGTTCAACTTGAATGATCTTGAACTGAATGTACAACCACCATCAGTCAGTTGCATCTATCTAACATGGTGTTATAATTCTTACAATAATCTATTGTTACAGCTTGAATCATCCCAAACAGAATCTACCAACACTATCAGTCAGTTACAGCTTGATGTTGACAACTGTCAGGAACAGATTAGAATGCTAGAAGAGAGTAAAGAACATGTAAGTGTCAGATCTTGTATACCATGTGGTAAATAGTATTGTTGTAAGTTATTACTGGAGGTTTTTTTCCCTGTGAGTTTATTATGTCATAATAATATTCTTGATACAAAATGTAAAAACATTTACGTGTGATTTCAGTATAAAAGTGACTTATTCAAACTGAACATTTATTTGAACTCCTGTCTCAAATTGCATTGCTCCATGTTCATACAACGTAATAGCAACATCAGATTACTTGTGTTGTATTTCTGATTATCAGATGTAGTGTTTTGAGTCAAACTTTTCCAGGCTTTACTAAACATTCAAATTTGCTATAAGAATACCATGCAGTAGATTTTTAATGTTCAAATCTCTGTGTTTATTCTCACCTAGTTACTTCAAGAAGCTGAAGGCTGGAATGAAAGGTACAGTTTGTAATTACATCTTTGAAGCCTTTATGTTAGGAATGACTTATTTGTTTTAAATGTTCCTCTTGTGTGTGTGTGTGTGTGTGTGTGTGTGTGTGTGTGTGTGTGTGTGTGTGTGTGTGTGTGTGTGTGTGTGTGTGTGTGTGTGTGTGTTTGTGTGTGTGTGTGTGTGTGTGTGTGTGTGTGTGTGTGTGTGTGTGTGTGCGTGCGTGCGTGCGTGCGTGCGTGCGTGTGTGCGTGCGTGCATGTGTGTGTGTGCCACTAGTGGGGATGGGGATACTTCAAATATACTCAGTATACCATTTATGTGATATTTAGAAAATGTAATTGAAAACTGCATTTATTATCTCAAGTGCTATGATACTTTGAAAGACAGAAGGGAGGGGATGCCAACATTGTATTCATTTTCCTTCATATTGTGATCTTTTAGGTCAGTTTTCAAAAAAGTCAAGTTTTTCTTGGCATGTCAAAGGTCACACTGATATAAGTGTTTCTGGGGATCGCAGTATAGTGTACTGATTTGTACTTTATGTAATATATTTTTAATAGAGTACAGGAAATTACTGAGCAACTGAATGTTACAACTAGTGAAAAGAAACAAGCTGAAGAGACTGTGGAATTTAAAAGTAACGAAATTGAGGTGAGTATAGATTTCATGACGATGTCGTAATTTCTACCAGAATTAAAAAATATGATCTCTTGGTAGAGTTCTGTGGTATGATTGCATTGACTTACAAATGAATGACAAACTTGACAACTATCGTAGAATCATACAACACACAGAAAAATACCGATACGTTTGCTTGCTCATGGTAGGCAGGAATGAGACAAGTTTCATGCAAAGACATACAATGTAATTAATGCCAGTAACTTATCAAAACATAAACACCACAGGGACCAGGAGGATTCCATAACTCTGTGTACTTATAGAATGCTACATGGTATAACAATCGTGTTACTGCTACTTTATAATTTCCACGGATATAAACAAACTGATAAATGCATCACCTAAACCTACAGCAATGGCACCCCCTGTTTTTTTTTTATTGTATTGTATTGTATCGGTTGTGTTTTCTTGCAGGTTGTAACTTAATTTACCATTGAAATGACATTTTGCACTCTCATATACATATCCTTTGAGATTTATTTTTTTTATTAACTCATTGCAGGTACTGAAAGATTGCCTGTTGCAGTTGAAACCTTTTGCAAATGCAGGTATGTATTCACCAATTTCTTACAGACCTTTTAAGGGATATAGAGTTTAAACTGGACATGAATTATTACATTTATATGTTGTATGACTGCAGATACTCTCTACAAGTATGTATCTGTATACAATATTTGTCTTTATCTTTCCTAACATCCGTGGATTACGGGTATATATCTTCAACACTTTAGAATTTGTAAACTTATGTATTGGTGTTGCTTAGATTTACGTGTGTATTTTCTATTTCAGAAGATACTGAAAATACTGAAGAGAAAATCAAAGAGCTGCTTGATGTTGCTAAGGTATGTGGTATTCTTATCTATGTACAGTTACATGACTACCGGGATATCTTGAATTTCTCTGTAGTGTACTGTATGCTGAATACCAAATATGGTAGAACCTAAGTATCAAGTTTATAGCAAGCTGACAAATCAATGAGTGAGAAAAAGTGGTTACATGCTCACAATGTAATGACGTATTTTGATAGAATTTGTTTCATAGCTGGAAAGTGAATAAACATAAGAAAATTTTTTGAGTGTGACATAATTGTGTTTTATTCATTGTTATACAGGTTAATGCCAAGTTAGCTGTATCAGAGGAGGATAGAAACAACTTGGAACAGAAATTACAAACAGAGATTGCTTGCCGGATACAACTAGAAGGTTTGTTCCATTTATTGATCATATATGTCATTTAACATTTATGCTGCAACGATATGTTCACTTATGTTGCGACATTAATCTGAAATGTGCTGCAACTATGAATAAAGAATAGTCACTGCAATGATAGTTTTGCAATATATGCTGCAACGATTTGGTCACAATGTATGCTGCAACAATAATCTGAAATATGCTGCAACTATGAATAAAGAATATATCCTGCAACTATAGTTTTGCAATATATGCTGCAACAATACATTCACAATATGCGCTGCAACAATAATCTGAAATGTGCTGCAACTAGAGTTTCACATTATCTACTACAATGATTGGTTCACAATATGTGCTGCGACAATACCAGTAATCTGAAATGTGCTGCAACCATAGTTAAAATGATACATACTGCAATCATAGAATTCAAATTCAAAGGGAACGTGAATCTTTGTTTACCCCTAACCTTATTATGTCTCCATGATCAAATATATTGAAATAACTGTCTAAGTGAGATGGGTAACTCCATTTAGGTTCTTTGAAAATTATAATCCTTAGTAATTCTTGGTATTTACAATAACATTTTACTTTGTGTTAAAAGTAGAACAAGCATGCCAACTTGTTCTCGTGTGTAACTATAGTAACGCATGTGTTGCATATGGAGTGGAAGTCATGTTGTTAACCAACCAACCAACCAATAAAAGTGATTACTATTATTTATGACATGCCTAGTTGGTAACATGATATTTCAGGTACTAAGCTGTGATGTAAAACATGATTGTCTCCCCACATCTGGTGTGTCTAAATTGAAATAAAATATTCATTTTTTGAAATGTTTAAACAGATACTGTGGCCCAACTGAACAAACAAGTGGAAGAACTTCAAGTTGGTCATTCTGAAACTGAAAAACAATTTACTGAAGCACAAACCAAACTACAAGTTCTTTCAGAGTATTTTAAAGAAAAAGAAAACAAGATGCAAAGGTAAGAGTAACAAGTCATTCAGACTTATTTCTGCCTCTAGTATAATTGCTGTTATCAACTTAAAAGTTAAAGTCCAGTCAGACTTATTTCTGCCTTTAGTACACTTGTATTGATTACTGTTATCAACTTAAAAGGTAAAGTCCAGTCAGACTTATTTCTGATTTTAGTACACTTGTATTGATTACTGCTATCAACATAAAAGTAAAATCCAGTCAGACTTATTTCTGCCTTTAGTACACTTGTATTGATTACTGTTATCAACTTAAAAGGTAAAGTCCAGTCAGACTTATTTCTGATTTTAGTACACTTGTATTGATTACTGCTATCAACATAAATATGATTTGGTTGATAAAATCGGACCTTGGTAACTTATTCAACTTTGAAATCTTTTAAAGAAGTCCTACTGCGCTTGACATGTGTTCAGCCATTTTGTGGATTTCCTGCAAAGGCTTATGGGAAAACCAGTAGTGATGACATCATAATGTATTTGTGTTTCTATTTTTGTCAAAAATGATGCCATCACAAGAGGTTTTCCCATAAACAAGTCAACTACATCCAAACATTTCCTGGTAGGAATAGGTTTCCATCAATGATTTGATACCCAAATAAACCCCAGCAATCCAACCACATACAAAAATATCCTAATGGGAATTATGGTACTGTATATCAGTGATATTTCACGGTACTGATTTTATTTTTTTTTGTTTTGTTTGGCAAAAAATATTCTGAAAACCACAAACAAAAACAGATATACAATACAACAACAATCACTTTGCAGTAAAGACAAAACAGATACACCACTGAATACCTTTGCCGAGGATGACACACAAACAAGTTTTATCAACTTATTTCCATTGTGGTACTCTCACAAAAAATCACACAAACGATAAAAAGAATGATGAAATGCATTACATAACAGACAAAATATACTAAAAAAGATAAAAGGTGACACGACTTCAATATGGAAGAAAATGAAAGTAGAACGAGAACAGTATTAATACATTCATGGTCTCACTGAAATCTAACTCTGTTAATATCAGGCAACTTGGTGTTGAAGAAGCATTACGAATGCAAAGTGAAGAACACTTGCAGACAGTGGAGAAAAAAGCGGCTATATCTGAAGAAGGTGTTACCAATTATAAGTAAGTGAATGAAAAAATTCTGACAAAATCGATATCAAAACTTTTGGAAATTTATAAGTAACTTTTAGTTAACGTATGAATGCTGAATATGGTTGTTTTAGCTATTTAATTTATGTAAATTAGTTTTGACTGTGCCAAGGTATGCAAATTAAGGGTCATATGAAGGTTATGTATATGTAAATTAGCTCTGACTGCCAAGGTACCCTATGGGTCTGATCATATGAAGTCATTAATATGTAAATTAGCTTTGACTGTCAGGGTATGCAAATTAAGGGTCATATGAAGAAGTCATCAATATGTAAATTAGCAAATGGAATGTGAATGGAACACAAATTAGCTATTTGAATTTAATGTATACTAGTGATCACACAGGTATTGAGGAAGGTGTTGTAAAGTCCGATATAATATGGTTAGTTGATATTTTGTGTTTCTGCATAATAGATATACAATATCACCAGTGTTATCGTATGATTGATGTATGATTTATGTCTCCACTCTTTCCAGAAAACAAATTATGGATTTGAAGAAGGAGCTTGAAAAAGTAGAGCAAAATTTCCGCTCAGAGGTAAGAGTCGTTCTTCATTCCATCTATCACTTATTAATCCTCATAGATTCATTTATACAATCTGTAGTCATGTTTGTCTTGTTCTAGAGCTGCTCAAAGGTGAACGCCACTCCAGGAAATAAAGATGTTTTCCTAAACTATGGAGAGTCATTTTCGTGATTTGACATCACCTGCAGTCACTTGTGATTTCAGATAAACATCAAGTTGATCTTATGCCTTTGTAGGGTATCTTTGCTATGGGCTATTGCATCATGGGAGTCAGCAGAAATAGTGTATTCATGTTTGTAAACTGAATATTTGTCTTAATAGTGTAAATCTGTGTGATAGTGCTTCATGTAAAATATCATTGTAATATCATATTTTCTCTTCCCCTTTAGGTTGCTACACATGAGAAAAAAGCTCACGAAAGTTGGGTAAGTGTTTGTGTTGTTTTTAATAGGTGAAGTGATTTGCATACCGCCATTCATATTATCACCTTACATGTAACTTCCCACTGTATTTGTAGTTCCGTAGCCACCAACACACAGGAGTACTCAAGAATGAAATATGTGTATATATACATTTCTCTGATAGTCATTTACCACTTAGACAAAAAGTACATGCAGTAGGTACCAATAGAATGTAATGTGACCTTTCTATATTACTTTTATTGTAGCACATTATTTGAGACCTCAGTTATCAGTACTATGATTGGAACTGTGTCTTCATACAGCTTAGACTTATATTCATTCTAATGCTCACGAAGGACTGCCCACCTAACTCTGGACATTTCATATATGTGTGTATTTCAAAGATTTTACTTTCTATGTCATTGTTTTATGGAATCTTTCTGCTTTTGAGTTTTGTACAATTATCGACCCCACGTGACCCTACACACATTCATGTAGGGACTATATGGTACAATACACTAACTTACCTCTGCCAATGTTGAGCAGTCTGAGCAGTTCTTCCATTATACTGCTCAATAAACCAAAGAAGGGCGCCCTCACAGTGCATAACACTGATAAGACTTTTTAAGTGACATCTTTTATGAAACTGAAGAAATTTGTAATGTTACAGACTTTGATTTCTAGTTTTCCAGTTACTGAATAATTGAGTTTGTGTCTTTTACAGCTTGCTGCCAGATCAGCTGAAAGAGAGAAGAGTGAGACGAAACGAGAAAATGCACAATTTCGTCAAAAGTAAGATGTACTTACTGTTGTCATTAAAACCAAACAAACATTTGACAGAGAATGCTTGTGCATAGCCCATTGATAAAAATACTGTCTATGGCAGTACTCTGTATAGATTGTTTATACAATAGCTGTCATGCATTGTCAGTGTCACATAAAACTGTGAAAGTGTGATCATGTTTGAAGGACTGTTTAGATCTACATGAGAGAGAAGTATGGGAATAGATTGACATGTGTCATTGCTCTGTGTGGGGATAAGTCAAGGAAACAAACGTTTTCATATAAACCAGTTGTGTGTCAATAGGCAATATTGTTATTTCTCCACTTCTTGCGATAGGTGTTTTATAGTCCATAAGTTAGTTTATTCACTCAGGCGCAAATCAACATACAGACAGAATGATGCGCGAACGAGCGCGCGCACACACACACACACACACACACACACACACACACACACACACACACACACACACACACACACACACACACACACACAGAATGCATCCAGAGGAAAACTCTAAATGATTATTTAATACTTCAGATGACTGTTAGTTGGTGTATTGCGATTCGTATCATGATTTATGTTTGTTTTTTCTGACAACAACTTTCATATTTTGTAGAGTTACTGAGTTAGAAGGCAGACTTAAAACAGCAACTTCTACACCAATTGTCAAACCTTTACCTTCAAGTAAGTTGTCACACTTCACGTGTTGGTAAGCTGTTACAGAGATGATAAGTTGTCGCAAAGTTGATAAGCTGTTACAGAGTTAACTTGATAAGTTGCAGTGTTTTTGTGAAGGTTGGGGAACCCGGGTAACAGAAAGGGGGAATATGGTAAAACTGGCAGTTTCCATAGATTGTACCATGAATTTGATGGGGAACTTGAGTAAAATGGCAGGGAAACTCAGGTAGATTTTACCTGCTTACCACTCCTTAATAAAAAAAACACTGAGCTGTTACATAGTTGAATAATTATATTGATGTGAGTTTGTATTGTGGGAGTCAGCTGTTCGTAATAGATTCTTTGTTGTAACTTTTTAGTGATGATAAACCATGTGTTGATAAAACTTGGAAGAAGCCCTTGTCAATTACATTTATATTAATTTCTGTGTCTGCAGTTACTGTAAAAAATTTGTAACTTATTCAATCTTTTCTTTCACTTTAAAGTATCTCCACGGGAAAACAGAGCAGATATGCCATCACCTCCATTTCTAGACAGGAGACCACCAAGTCCTAGAGATGGAACACCGATGATGCCACCTAGAGGTCGTCACGGACCACCGCCACCAAGATTACCACCACCCAATGCTGATATGAGGAGTCCCATTCCTGCACCAGATATTGGCCCACCACCACCGCCACCCTTAGGTGTAGACAGGAGAGGACCTCCACCCCGTGGTATGATGCCACCTATGTCTAGAGACAATGATGAAGTAGGACGTATTATGAGTAGGGTGTCGCCTCCTCCTCCTAGAGACTATGGTCCTCCTTTGCCTCATGATATGAGACCACCTCCTCCTAGACCAATGGGGGATCTAGGACCATTGCCACATAGAGACTTTGGACCACTCCCTCCCCCTCCTCACTCAAGAGACATGGGGCCACCACCACCACATGGTGGTCCACCACCACCACACGGTGGCCCACCACCACCACATCTTGGCCGAGATGGTAGAGTGCCACCACCATTTGGAAGGGAACCTGGACCACCAATGCCTCCATTTGGAAGGGATATGGGACCTCCACCCCCACCTATGATGGGTAGGGGTTCCCATCCGCCTCCTAGGGGTCCTCCACCACCAAGAGGTGAGTTCAATTTTAAATCTTATGATGGCAAACAGAAAGTTTCATTTTTTCATACACAGATGTTAACTTTTCAGGAACTTTCAATTTACAACTTGATTTCAAAGTGATATTTTCCATTAGCTCTGCATCATTGAGCTCAGAACCTTGTTTGGATTTCGCGATGTTTTTTACGGTCTGGAAAATCTTGAACTTGAAGATACAATGTATATTCTTTGCATTTCACGAATAGTTTACTATATGTTACTAAAATCATAATTAACCTGATTGTCATTTGCATGTTGTGATTCAAAATCCCCCATTTCATGTTTAATGATAGTACTTCACTCCCTTTCATGGTTTCTGTATGTTGATCACATTATTTCTGTAAATGTTAAAAAATGTTATGACGTACCATTTTGTGCACTGGAAGTTAGAGAATTAAAAGCTAAGTAAAATAACGATTCAACGGAATGTCTAACATGATGCACCTTGGGATAGGTGAACTGTGAGGGCGATCTCATGTCTCATGGGGTATGCAAGTCGTGTACAGTGGGGATCATGCAAGTCTCACATGGGGTTATGGGAATTCATGTGGAGGGCTTATGCTAGTTTCACTGAAGTGAGCTTATGCAAGTCTGACATGAGGGGGTGGGGGGGGGGGGTGGGGGTGTATATTATAAGTACCATGTAACAGTATCATATTTCAGCCACCCTCTCTTTGCATGTGGTGTTGGTAACGCATGTCTGAGTTGTTCTCTCGGCATGTCTTCTTGTAGGTTCACGTCCATCTAGTAGAACTGGTGTCCCTCCTGGTCCCCCTCCTTTACGTTCCTCCTCACCACTTGATGACACTATGCTACCACCACCATCACCAATGCATGCAGGTAGGAAACGGTGATCACCTTGGTGATTTTAAGGGTGTTCATATTCAGTTATTATTATACAAGATGTACAAGGTTGATGGAATCATGTTGATAAAACAGTTTTGTCACATGTATCACATTAGAAGTAAATAAATGATGAATCATGATGTTCTCAAAATACATTCAAATAACTATTACTTTAACCACAATATCTTGGATATTTGAAGTTGTTGCACCGGATTTTGTTACTACAGTGGCAATTGAAGTTTCAGCATACTCAGTTAGACACAAACTAAAACTGATGTTGTTCGATGTGGTACATTACACAAAGGGGTGATAGCGGTGTCTCTGTTGTATGGATATAATCACCCTGTAAATCAAGTTAGTGTGGGGCCACTTGAGAAATACTAGCAATCAGAAATACCGCCCTTCTGCAAGTATGATTTAAACCAATATCCATTCAGTAGTTGATATCAACATGTCACAACAGTAGTTTTAGTTTGTGTCTATTTTAAGCCGAAACCTCGATTGCCACAGTCATATTTTGTAATCTATGCTGTGTAGACAAATTTCATATCAAAATCAGTTACATGTTACTTTTCATTGTATTTTGAACATTACCACTAAATGTTACTCCATTCTCAAATATTTCTAGTCCAGTCCTCAGTATTTGTAGCATTTGAATTGAATTGTTTATTTCACCAGATACAACAGAAAAGTTTGTACATTTAAAAAAAAAAAATGAAATTAGAATCAGGACCATAGAAACTGATGAAATATTGAATATCATTTCTTTGTCACTTTATCGTACTATGTAAATTCATTGTTGTAAACGGTGTTTATTTCCTATAGGGAGCCATCCGCCACCTCCCCGTGATGACGCATATAGACAACCACCACCACCAGCCTCAGGGTTTCAGCCAGTCAACCCACATCGGCAAATCAGGAAACCGGCACCACCTTGAACTTGAAGCAGTCATAATGACATAGCAGAAGAAAAGGGTGGCATAGGAATGTGCAATATTAAAAACAATTGGACAGTCTATACAAATGTTATATATATATATATTATATATATGTACCAAAAAAGTGGTTGGATCAGTAATGCAAAATGTATTTCCCAAATGTTATGATCGGACTGGTCTTACGTGAATGTTGTATGAAGCAAGTAAAGGAGCGAGCTGGTCGTACATATTGTGGTACATGTATATATATTACCAATTAAAGTTTTGATTGACAAATAGAAAATGTCGTGTGTTTTGAGACTTTACAAGAAACTTGTGGCTTCATGCTTGATGGCTAATCATGTAGAAACAAATCACCAGTAGAAAGACTTCAGTCAACAATCACGGTAAATCAAATGATTAAATTTTTTTGTTTTTTAGCATTAATATTTCACTTTAAGTGATAACATTGCAAGTTTTCAGTTCTTCAAGAATTCAAGCTGTGTCCATTGTAGTCAGTATCAGTGTACTCAGATTCGATACATTTTTTTAGTTTCCACTGTAGTAGTGCATCATGTACTAGTGCATTCAGAAGATAATCTTGAGGTAGATCTGATAGTAGTTATCAATGATAATTATATTTTTTTATGTCAACTTATGAATTTTTAACACTACCTTGTCAATCAATTCAACACAATATCCAAATCATCACTAGTCCATTTTTTATACAGGAGTACAATCAGCTATAGTGTGCTAAAAGTTGAAAAAAAAGTTGTCATCGCAGCAGTACTTATACATGCTCTATCGCATCAAAGCCTCTCACATCCCTATTTTATTGTTGATTTTGTTACATTTATGTGTCAACTGCAAGGACATTATCTGGTACTATAAAGAATTGTAAGTTATCTATAAAGACTGCTTTCTGCAGTTACTTTCTCAATAAATTTATGATCACTTTACAAACGTATGATTTGTTTAGTCAATTGTGTGGGTTGGAATGATGAGTGACTATTGGCCATTTCTAGTTGGTGTGTGGCCAATCATAACACTGAACAACAGGGCCTGAAATTATGGTATCCAGTGTGATGATGTTGTCCACAGACTACCAATTCTTGTCATGGGGATGCCATGATATGCAGCTGGTAGCCAGCTTAGGCTACTGCTGACTGTTCAATGATTCAGAAGACGAAATTAGGAGGGGGGGGGGGGGGGGGGCATTGCGGACCTGGTTTTCATGTTAGGTATAGAGGACTAATGGTCGCCATCCTTGGGCTACAAATTTCAGAAAGTGGTACCCCACGGGGACTGCCATAGAGAAAAGTTTAAATTCAAGCCCTGAACAAAATCAATGATTTATAAAAAAAAAAACCAAGTGTCTACCACTAGTCCTAATCATTCAAATTTGGCACAAAGGTGACATGCCATGAGGGGAAGATGCATGAATGTTAGATTTCTGTAAAGCATTTGATCAAATTTTATATCTTATAACTATGATGCCAACATTTTTCCATCCAAAATCATGGCTTATGCATGTATGAATGTATGCACACGCACATACACACAGCCGGACGTATGTATGGAACTTACCACACGAGCACCACATGTGCCCACTGTGGCTCATAAATCACAACACTTCACATCTAAACATATATCGGTATATATATACTTTATTTTTCAAAGATTTGAAAACATGGCAATATTGTCTGTGCTTTTTACAACACGGCAAACAGCTATCGACCTGCTGGAAATGTTGAAATAGAGAAAAAAAAAGAAAGAAGCAGACAGTATAATAAATGCGAAAACCGTGAAATTATCCTGAGTTATATACAGAACGGAGTAACTAGGTGTCCATGCTTTGGTATGCACTGAAGGAAAACTAACAGACACTATAAAATCTACCTTGGTTTTGATTTACATTACCAAATGTATTGTAATGCAACTAACTGCATGAATTGACATGTTCAGATAATGTGCATCAAATCCTAAGAGAAAACTTTTAATAAAAAGGTCGTGTTATGTGAGAATTTGTCTACTACGTAGTCTTCACTGTTCGGAAAAAGACATAAAAAACAGTTACATTAAGCGATCTTTTGCTACATCAAATGATCATCGGCTAAATTTAGTGATTTTTTGGCATTCAGATAGACGTCTAAGTGTTGGGGACTCTCTCCTAGTGTATGTGTGTTCCTTAAAATCAACGCTTCGATGTGTTTTTTTCATCTGAACTTATGAAACCAGTTGTTTTCAGTATTCCAACCCAAAAGTATTATAACAGGTTATGCATAAACAGAGGTGGGGTACATTCCACCTTTGGTATCTGGGATGCTGTGTTGACCTGTGTTAATGTTTTCAAGTCTTGTAAGTTGTAAAGATACAAATGATGTCATTTCTCAGGGTCTATGAACCAAAACAATATATACATTTTTTCTGAAGACTATTGAAAGTACAAAAAAAGTGAATTCTGTTTTTCATAAGTGTGGATGAAAGTTACACGAAAGCATTGATTGTAAGCTATTTCTATGTCACTAGATGCTGTCTAGTCTGGCATTTGACATTTCTGAGAGAGAAAGTGTGTGTGTGACATTTCTCCAACACTGTTGAACATTTGTGTATACACACACCCAAATCCTTCATATTAAATCAAACTCTCTCAAAGTGTGCATGTGTAGGTGCAGAACTAGTTGAACTTGACATTACTTCTAGATAGGTGTTTGTGTAGTTTGTGCATGTATACCTTATCATAGTGTTCGTAGATGCATGCATGTGTGTGTGTGTGTGTGTGTGGGGGGGGGGGGGTAGGTAGGTAGGTAGATAGGTCACACGGAGCTCAGGCTCAGTTTTGTTTACAAATACAAACAAGTAAACAAAAAAAAAAACCAAAAAAACAAGTAAACAAAAAAAAACAAAAAAATAAATGAGTAGATAAATGAATAAACAAACAAACAAACAAGCAAAACAAATACTGACACCCCCCCCCCCCCCCCCCATCCCAATAAAATAGTCACCATCATAGATACCCCTTGGGTATCTCCATTGTGAGTACCGGTATTTGGGGGTAGTATTTGTTTGTATGTTGTTGTTGTTTATTCATGTATCTACTCATTTATGGGTTTATTTATGTTTTTGTTTCTTTGTTTACTTGCTTATTCATTTGTTTGTTTACTTGTTTGTTTGTATATGTAAAAAAAAAATCACTGAGCCTGAGCTCCCTGTGGGTAGGTAGGTAGGTAGGTAGGTTAGTATGTATGTCTATGTGTGTGTGTGTGTGTGTGTGTGTGTGTGTGTGTGTGTGTGTGTGTGTGTGTGTGTGTGTGTGTGTGTGTGTGTGTGTGTGTTTATAAGAGCATGTATGAATATGTTTACATCTATGTATGTATGTATGCTTGTATATATAAGTGTGTGAGTGATTTGGAGCAGACACGTTGTAAAGTTATATCATCGGCATTACACTTTAGTATATATGGATGGCCTCTTGATTTACATTACTTTAGACAAATGTAGTCAGCTGCATATTAAAAAAAAACCTATAAATTCAGCATCACTGTGGTAGGAGTCTTAAAATAAATTGCACTAGGTGAATAGCATTTGTTCACACTCCATTCCATTTGACTGTTTTTTGAATGTAATAACACTTAATACTCGAAGACTACTGATTCATAATCAGTATTTTGCACATTCATGTATTTTCCAATCTCATTACGCTGATTCTTGTACCACAACCAAGGGTTCTTTATTACTTGAATGGGTCAGCCATCACAGACCATGTCACACAAAACAATCACGTCATCAATTGGAACTCTGCAAATATCATCGTAAGAGAACGGAACAGGTTATCCTGACAAATCAGAGAATCTCTCCACATCAGAAGACAAGCGGGGGCAGCACCATGAACAACGACAAGGGGGCATATAAACTACAATCATCTTTACAATCACATCATCACCACTATGCCACCCAGCGGTAAAGCCAGCAAACAGACAGTTTGGCAAAGCCTGTTGACCTGAAAAGGTGAAACATTACTCACAAGTAATAAGAACCCCTGGTCATGGTAAAGGAACGTATTATTGAATACTATGTTTTACCAACCTGAAGAACGAGTTTAAGGATATCACCAATAGCATTTGACATGAACAGTGCAACTGTAATAAATTCATTTTTCTACACAAAATGGCTACCATTTTGGTACTCCACATAAAATCCAATGTATGTGTAACATTTGTGTAAAAAAAATTAAGACATGATCTTCGATTTCTATAAAAAGAAAAACATAACCTGTCTAAGATAAAACATAAATTCCAGCTGAAATTGTCACAAAATGACTAAAATCATAAGGAACAAATTTGAAATTGAAGATAAAATTTGTCATGGGAGATATCATAGCTTGTACTATTAGAAATATTCTTTTGTTTTGGAGCACACGTTTGGAAGGTAGTGGCCAACAAAGAATTTAAGCAAAAATCGTAGGTGAATTTTACCAATTTGATCCTATGAACCTCAAAAATGTCATCTAAACAAATTCAATTTCAGTAGATACAGTATCCTCTTTATGACGTTACATCTATACATTTATTGTGTAAGTTTATGGAATTCTAACTTTGAAAAATTAGAACCACAGCAGAAAATATGTACAGTATATTATTACTGACTATTTGAAGGTAGAATGAATGCATTTGGAGAGCCAATTTGCTTGAAAATTGAAGTTATTCCAACCCCTAAAAACTTTGACATAGGAAAGAGCTTGTTCCTGACACTTTTAAAATAATACAAGAAATGTAAGGGTCCTCCATCTTGTTTTCTAGGAAATCTTCAATAGTTTATTTTTCCAGGAATTAACATAGTCTTTAGCAGCCATTTTGGATTCTAATTTGCTTAATTTGAATATCATGTTGACCCCCCTTTTTCAAAAAATTTACATGGTGACCCAAGATTATAACTGAAAATGTGCTTGTCTGTTCTTGAAAAAAACTAACGGTGAAAGGTTAAAGACTTTATTTTCTGCAGTACATACTATGTTGTCATTTTGACCTCTATTGCATAAATTTGCATGGTGACCCCAGATTTTTTTTGTTTATTTTCGCTGGAAATAAGAGTTTTCTTGAACAAAGAGGAAAAGGTAATAAAAGAGTTTATTTCTGAGGCGCATAATTTGTTAAAAGTGGTTGACCATAATCCTGCAATGGTAGTACTAATTCATATTCTGATGCCAATAATATCTAAAATAAAACAAGTACTGTACACATCAAGCAGGATACATCTAGCAATTTTGCGAGTTCTTTTCTTTTTTATCTATTTTCAAATTTATGTATATGCGGCAATGTTTTTTTTTTCCTATTTCAGAGTCCAAATAACTCTTGTACTAATGGCGTGAATTCTTGCTCTTGAAGTTTCATGTCCATAAGATCCTTTGAATGCACGGCGTCTATGTCACGTAACGTAACCATTTTCAACATCAGCTTGGCAAAAATGACTGGGTCCTCTGGATGATTTTTCTTTGTACATGCCTGCAATGTTAGTATGAGGGGAAACTGGAGCTGTTCCACTAGTTCGGCATTCTTTAGATCTGGGCGATCTGAAAGCAAGAAGATTTAAAAGACGTTGAAACATGTTTCAATGGTTTCTTTTTTTTTTTAAAAGAAAAGACAAGGGCATTTTAAAGTTGTCAAATGGATTGAGAATGAGGTATATACTTAGGATTTTTAATTCATAAAACACCTTTACTATGCTTTCTATTTGAAAAAAATATTGTGAAATAACATATACCAAGTCCTTGTTTGTAGCTCAATAAATTGCAAAAACATTAAAAAAATGTGTGAAATGTTTGTTCTTGTATGTACAATAAAAAACTTTTACAGTTTTTTGCAGCTTTTTGTAATTTATTGAGTTATGAACACATAATTGGAATATGTTGTTTCACATTATTTGCTCATGTAGAAAAACTTAGTATAAAAAGTAAAGTCAATTAAAAATCCAAATAAATACCTAATTCTCATCCATTTGGGAAATTTAAGATTAAGCCAAGGGTTGTACATTAATTTGCTGCTCTGGTGATATATTTACAAGTCTTTATGAAACTTGCATCCCCTCCCCCTTAAGCAACTAATGGATGAAATGAGATTTTTTCAAATGTTGATCACCAAGGTCAAGGTCAAGGTCAAACACACTATGGGACTTGTCAGTCCAACAACATAATTACATGTACAAGCAATAGGTATGTAAATTGTTTAGGTTTGGAAATCTAAGCTACATGTAAGGGGACACTAATACATCTGATGAAGATATGTCGGCGTCCCCACGGTGTATATTTCCAGACTTAAAAAATGTCTTGACATCACTCTTTAGAAGTAATGTAATAAGAATGAATGTGATATGAAATGGAACCAGGCAAAAAACACAACGGTTCAAAGTCATGTCATTCTAGAAATAAATCGTTCTTCCACCACAATCAAAAGCACAATGACACCCCCTCCACTAAACACTTTAAACACAGAATGACACCCTCCCCCCCACCCCCCCTTCCAATTTCATTTCCCCCTAGTAAAAGAAACTGACTGGTCACTAAATAGTGTTTTACAAGTTTTGAAAGAAATTTGCCAAACTGCTGCTACATGTATGCACTTTTTATATAACAAACCAGTGGGTGGAGGGTCTATGAACAAACTATTACAATGCTAATATCAGAAAGACAAAACATTTTATAGTTTGGCCACTTGGAGTGCTCTTTGGGAGCAGTTTTTGGACCAGAACTGAGGGCCATGATATTTTTGAGAAGCCCTTTGAAAATCACAATTTCTCAGTGTTTCACAGCAAAAAGTTGTTGGCATTCTCAACAAGTCAAAAAAAAACTTCTGTTAAACCTTGTTTCATATCAAATCATTTTCAAGACATGAATCATTTCAGTGATATTATGTTGACTGCTGTACTGCCAAGTGATTTTTTGCCTTCAATTGTCATTGTGGTTTTTAAGTCCTCATTTTTCCTCATCTAGGACACTCTCCTCTGACTTTTCTTTTGAAAATGACTACGAGGTCATAGCCTAGAGACTAATCATTGGCTTTCAAATCTTGTGATCATTTCCAATGTCTATTAGAACACCTTATTGTACCACAACTTGCTGCGCTTAATTCAAATTACCACCAAGAGCTGCATAAATTGGTGCATTAACATAAACCGAAGACATTACACCACGTCCACATGAGACTGGCGGCATTCACACGAAAAGGTGGGGCTTTGGTCACCCATAGACTTTATTTGCATATCAGGAGCGTGTTTCGAGAGCAACCGTGAAAACGAAATAGCCAATTACAAAGGTCTGTCAATGTGTGATGGATTAATACTACTGACAGGTACTGATGTTAACTTTATCAGCATGATGTCCAGCTAGATTTGTGTTACAATATGGCATTCCACTAGATGTTGGAAATGATCGCCAGATTTGAAAGCCAACAACTAGCCTCTAGGCTAACAAGGTGGACCGTGGCAAACCAGAATATGGCACGTTTAGTCTACAATATATGGTCACTCCTGGTATTACTTTTACTTTTTGAAAACAACTACGAGGTGATAGCCTAGAGACTGGTCATTGGCTTTTAAATCTGGCGATCATTTCCAATGTTTATTGGAACACTGGCTAGACTAACTTTATTCAAGAGGCATTTAAGCTTTGCAAAATCACTTTGTATGTACAAATGAGCCATTTATGTCATTTTGTATATTTGATGTCTTATAAGTGGATGTGGCTTTTTCTTTGCACTGTATTATGCCTTGTACTTGTTGAAAAGCCCACATAGGACATGGTCATAAAACAACAACAACAACAACAACAACAACAACAACTAACCTGATTGTAGAATAATTGCTGCTTGAAGTAGGGCGTACTCCTCCATTTCAAGATTCAAGTATTTCATTTCTCGCATGAACTTGAAGAAGGGTTCAGTGAATGTCTTGTAACCAAGTTGAAATATCAAGTTCAACCCATATTCTCCTTCATTGATGTCACTGACCAAGAGATTCTTCTCCGGATCAAACCGTTCAGTGCAACGTATGATAATTGTCTCCATAATAGCTGCTCTGATCAGTGCAGCTTGGTCATCACACGTCAGCTGTGAGAATCCTGGGATACTCTTAGCAAAGAAAATAATTTGTTTTACAGTCACAGCAAACAGGTCCATGGCATGTGTCACCAAGTCCTTGCAGATCTCAAGCTTTGGCTGGGAAGTACCAGTGTGTGCAAAAAGCACTTCCCTGTTTGAATCATACACCAGGGTAGTTGGGATTTCTCCAATCCCTTCTTCTTCATCTGAGTCACTTTTCTTACATGTCTCTTTCTCTTTGAGCTCAGCTTCTATCCGGGTTTCAGGCTCTTCCTCGTGTTTGCATTTTTTCGGCCTTCCCTGTTTAGTAACTGTAGCTGGTCGTTTTGTTGTCACTTCGGTCTTGGTTTCAATTTCTTTCCCATTTCTCTTATTTGATCTCTTGCTGTCTCCTTTGTTCCTAGACAGCTTGCCGACTGTAAACTTTTCCATGGTTTGTTGTAAAGGAGGACTCAATTGAGGCTGGAGAAGAGAAAGGAACGGGTGAAATATACAAAGTTTAAGAGGCTGCAGCATTTTATGAATGGAAGTACTGCGGATGCATTTTAAACAACAATGTTTTTCAAAGAAACACAGAATAAAAATCAATAATCTTGTTGTGTTTCCATGTGTTTACACAATAGGTAGACAAACCTTTTTGACCAATTTACATGGAAACACCAAAGACCTAACAAATTGAAAATTCGCAAACATAAGAAAACAGTTAAGCGCAGGTCATTAATGGGGTCATTCCTGAGGTCACACATGTGCATTTCCAAATTGTTCTGTTTTCAGCTGTCACACAACTCTGTTTTCAAATCTCTTTGGTGTTTTTTTTTCATGTTTACATCAAGTCATATTTTCAAATGAAAATGGATCATTTTGAAAATGATCCGCTTTCGGCGGTATTTTCAAATCATTGCATTTTCATGAGTGGTTTTGGTATATATCCATGTTAACAGCGGTTACAAACAATAAACTACATGTAGTTTCACTTTCATTTGAAACTGGCATAGAATAAAACAAGACTTAAGACTAGTAGTACATTTAGTAATATCTTTTAGACAGTACAAATCTACATATTAATTACTGTTCACATGATGTCACAGTGACATCTATACAGCTTCTTGTGCTTTCTAGTACAAATATATATACCCCTAGTAACCCTATTCCAACAAATTGTATAGTAATACATGTACTTTAAAATAGGTTGCAAAATATTTACAAAAAAAAAATATACTGTATGGATTATGCTCACTTTTAGAATAGGTGGGGTTGGTAGATTTTTTATTTAATTTTATTATATTTTTTTTCATATGCGAGTGTCTACATGTAGTTCAGGTAGTTATGTTTTCTGTTGTTTTCCATATGGTCTCTGTGTTATTGGTTTCTTCCCATCAGATGTACAGCCATTACAGATTGGAAGAACAGTCACTGTGTTATATTGTCTTCTTAAGTTGCTGTCACTTTCTGCATCCACTATAGTCTATTTCTGGCGAGGCTTGACAATTTTTCACAATTTTATTATTTTTTTCTTGTCAAAAAAAAGTTTAGGATCAGCAGTGAAAAAGAAGGTAGGGTCGGGTAACTGGAACCACACAGTTTTTTTTATTAGGCCTCTTGTCTCTCATGTTATTTAACCTTGGTTAATAACCAAAATATTTTTAAATTATGCCAAAGGGGAATCAGTGTCACAAGTAAATTCTAAAGTTACAACAAGTAATCATAGAACAATCAACAGACTATGGCGGTCCAATAAAACTTCCTTGGACTGTAGAAAACTCTACTTATGGCTAGTTCTTTGTAAACTTGTTTGGACCGTACAAAACGCTACTTACGGCTAGTTCTTTGTAAACTTGTTTGGACCATACAAAACGCTACTTAAGGCTAGTTCTTTGTAAACTTGTTTGGACCGTACAAAACTCTACTTACGGCTAGTTCTTTGTAAACTTGTTTGGACCGTACAAAACGCTACTTACGGCTAGTTCTTTGTAAACTTGTTTGGACCGTACAAAATGCTACTTACGGCTAGTTCTTTGTAAACTTGTTTGGACTGTACAAAGCTCTTTTCCAATAAGCGTATAAGTTGTACTTGGTCAGTATTAACCTTTGTATCTGACGTAGCAATTGTAGTAATCATTGGTGGTGGTTCTGGTGGTGATGACTCCTCAGATACAGGTCCAGGTGTTGGTGGCTCAATAACGTGAGACATCTTCTTCTTTTTTCTTCTAACCAGTGGTTTTCTTTTCCTCAAACGCATATCATCCCAAACCTCTGTTTGGTGGAAGAGCACAAAAAGCATATTGTAATTGATTGAGAGTAACGTTACCCAGGGATGGTTGTATGGTGACGATAGTAATATTTAGTGCTCATCATACAAGTTCATGTATATTTAAATATTTTGAAGGAAGTGAACACACAGCCATTATTCATGTTTTAAATTTGTGTGTGCCAAGGCAAAGGTGATGCTTTGGTATGGGATGGCACTCTTGGTAATTAGGTGTTGCTTGCTTTAATGATTGATAATGTTTGACCGTGAGGCTGCATTCTTTAAGTGGAGCTGTTACTACAAGATAAAACTTAACCATCTACCGACATAAAAAAAATAAGAGTATATAATTTGAGAGTAGCCATTTGTAAGATATACATGATGTAAGATATGTAAGATGTACTAGTAGCGGATGCAACTCTCAATCCTCATGGAGAATGACAGGGCTCGAAAATTAACAGTACTCCATGCCCACAGACTACCAATTCTGGTAATAGGGCTACCATAGTTTGCAGATGGTAGCCCAACTCAGGCTACCACTGATTATGTGATGAGGATGGAAAATTTACGGACATGAAAGTACATTTTGTAGGTTATAATACACATATTTCCAATAGAGGAAATCTGTTTTCATTTCAGGAATATGGGACTACAGGTCACAATCTTTGGGCTACCAATTTCTGAAACTGGTAGCCCACTAGGACTGCCGAAGAAAAAAGTTACAATTACGAAAAAAAGTTACAATTAGAATAAAAGTTCCAAAAGTTGTAATTTTGAGCCCTGACTGATGATGTGTGTACTCCATTGGTATTCAACACTTACTGTTCTATAAAATCAACACCTTTCTTCATTCTGCATGTACAACGTACGATAACTAACATTTACTGTAAAACGTATATAATTTTACAATATGTATATACTGAGACTTACTTTCCACACTCATTCCTAAATAAATACATTTCTTCATTCGACATGCCGGACAGTGGCGTCGTGTGTACAAGTCCATCTCACAGTTGCCATTTTCCACACAGGTAAACGATGCTTTACTTTTGACACTTCTCAAGAAGAAGGACTTGCAGCCTTCACAAGATAACACGTTGTAATGCACTCCATTGGCATTGTCTCCACAGATTAGACATAAGCCTTTCTCACTGGGTGATGACATGGTTTTCCTACAGATTGATAAAAAAAAATTAGTATTGACCACTGATGAAATTATTAAAGGGGCACATTTGTATGTCATTGCACTAGATAAAGACATTTTCGTAGACTTGGAGTTTGGAAGAGATATGATTCATTTCATGATTTTAGACCTCACACTTCCATTACATGCAATTGCTGAGAAAACATCACGTTGAAACTTGTTCCTAATTCATTGTTTAGTGTAGCTGTAAGCCCCTATCACAGACACGAAATGCCTCATGGGAGTCAGTAGCTATGCATAATGTAATAGCAGAACATAGGTATTCATAACTGGTTATTTGAAAGTACTCAACACTTAGGAGTCATGAATATTTATGTTTTTATGTACCATTCAACCAACTTTGATAATGTCACCACACAAAATGACTTTATCAGCTAACGCAAAATTATCACATGACCAACAACATATTAGCAATTACACGTGTACGTTTATCTTGTAGACATAATTTCAGTTACTATGTCAACGAAGGATTTGAGATGGTGCCAATGGATTTCGATTGTAAAAGATTAACCAATAAATCTACACTTGATGTCATCGGATCAGCCATTTGGTAAAACACATATTTGGGTGCAGTGCTGTAAATACGATAAATTTTGGCAAATCAGCTTAATTCCCTATTTTTACCCATTTTCATTGCTGAAACCCGTCCTCTTACAACAATGTTACCTCAAAGACAACACTGCCTGCCCTGAATATTGTCCTTTTTTGATGAATCAGCAGAAAAAACAGTCTCTGGATTGTGAGAATACTTTTTTGTTTTTTTACCAAGGTAACCATCAAATTCATTTCTGATAATGTTATCAATCCCACGCTGTGACAAACATACGGATACATGTAGTCAATGTGTCCTTCTTTGATTATTTATTTACTGTATATTGTAAACCTATATATTTTAGCAACTGGAAAATTTTGCGATTTTACAGTCTTCAGCTAGTTCTCAAAGACTAATTTTTAGTATTAATCACCAAACTGGTACATTGTGTTCATGTACAAGAAGGCATTTTACACATACTTATTTCTGCGTTTTTATTTTCCAACGAAACAAACGAAAATAACTCTTTTAAGTTTTTGCAAAATTTCCACCTTTACAGTGCAGTATATTGCTGTTAATTTCTAGAATTCTGAATAAACATCATCAGTTAATATACCCGCTTTGTGAAAAAGCCAATTTTACGTTGCTTAGCAACAGAGCTAACTAACGTGTGCTTCACCTTAGGGAAAAGGGTTTTGGTCACATGCCTATAATTACACCTTTACGCAATATCTGTTATTGTGGTATGAAACCATTAAATCCAGTTAGTCTGTTTCTAATTGGATTTACTGCTTGGGGAGGACACACGCATATATTCACATTTTCACTCATTGTTGGTTACCATGGTAACTGGTGATACCCTTTTGGGATGATATCACTGAATCCATCACTTGGACGAACCTAGGGATTGTAGCATTCTAGTCTGTAGTCGTTAATTTCACACTTTCATTCATTTTTACAAAAAAAAATATATGGCTATCTCTAAGAGACACAGCCAATCCGAGTATGGATAATTTTGACATCACATGCAAAATATAATAATTATAAAATACAATATAATAATAAAATATAACATATTATTTGTATAAAATAATCCATGAAATATCAAGAATGATAAATTGTTCTAAACAATGATGAGAAAAATAGCAGGGATGAAGAGTAAATAGCTATAACAAATATGCTGATATCTATTTATCCTTCTTCTATCCAACTAGTAATTACTTGTATACCCTCTTTGGAGAAACTGATTTTGACCAAAATCACACTTTTTACCCGATTTCCACACCATATTCTTGCAAGCCAGAGCATATTTTTTTCAACAGAAAAATTAAGAATGAAAAGATCTGTACAGGTGTGTCTGTAAATGCTTCCATAATGACACAGTGATTTGTGAGGATGCCACACCAACAATCCTATGACCTTTTACCTTAAAAGTGAGTTTTATGTGACACATTCGTAGGAATATCCTATGATATACTGAGTCACTACATGGGATAATAATTTACCACTACCAACCAAATATGGATAAATTTGTACAATTATTGAACACAAATAAGACAGAAATTACCCGTAATGTCAGTAAATTTCTATTTTATGCTTCAAATTACGCAATGATGCTCACTCTGTAACATAACACACCTTTGACTGTAAATGTATTTTTCTGTTCTGACTTATAAAGGCACATAGGGCCGGTGGCCTATAGTGCAAAATAGAGATTATTATTATAATAATTTATATACAGTACTTTTGTTTAATTGACCAAAAATCACATATCAAACTTAACTCACATACCAGAGATTGCATCATCTTGACTTTATCACTTATACTTTTTACCAAGATACAGAGAGGAACATCCTTATTTAGTATTACTACATGATACAGCAGCCCAAACAGGTTTGAACTTTAAGCTTTCAGACCACATCCCACATTTGTAACCTACTTTGCTTATCAACTACAATGGGGTCACCTTGTCCTCAATCATCCTTTATCTACACATGGATGTCTCTCACTAATACTATCTATCATCTACACATATCCTGAAACATCACCTTAATATTTCAGACCAATATTCATAAAGTACCTTTTTAGTAAAGCCTTTGGGCCAAAAATACATTTTTTTTTCAGACTAAATCATTAATGGTGTGACCACTTTGCTTTGAGCAATTTGTAAACTAAACACCCATAGCAACAATAGGATCCCATGGCAATCAATCCACTTAGCAATTTCCTATTTCAACATTAAATAAATACACACATATGATGGACACTGACAGAAAGGCACTTTTTAATGCCTATAGCAGCTGCAGTACTGATGATTTAGTTCAGGAGGGTTAGAAATTACAACAGAATGTACATTAGACCTAAAGATATGACCTTGATGACAAATGTCAAAGTCAAGTTCAACAACTTCCCTTTTAAACATAAATTTCCATTACTTGAAATTAACTTTTATTTTAGGTTTAATGGTATGTTTTACAAAGTATAACTAAATATACAGAAATACATTAATTCAACTTTATGGAATTTAGGGTCAAAAGATTATCTTCAACTTAAAGGTTAACGTAAGTTTACACTTAAGGTACCGGTAATACCAAAATAAACCTGAAGATAACAAGATCAAATCAGTCCATGGAACTAGATCCCAACCTAGATACTAGAATACCAGTACATGTACCTGTACTACACTGGGCATTCCTCTCATATTCTAACTTATCAACAATGAAATGGCCACAAGTACATGAATGACAAAATCGCAACACTAGAAGCCATATCTTATTTGAACCGAGCTTAAAGAATCAGCATGCCTACGGTAGGGAACGGCTTGCATACACACAACACAAAAACTGTGACTTACATGTACTGTAGTAAAACCGCAATTAACACAACTGCTGAGAAGCTAAAAATATACCCTACCACAAGTTATTAGCTGGAACGATACTTTGATATCGAATAGTACTGTACTTCATATGAGGTGATCATCTACACTTAGCTACTACAGTACTATTAATATTTAGCGGCTAACAGATTTAGGATGATATCGCCCTTGTCAAATGTTAGATCCTGTGAAAGATACTGGGATCTAAATGTATGTACTGCCACCTCCTCTATGTGTGTTGTATCTGAACCTACCAGTAACCTGTCAACATTTGTACACATGTATATGTTCACTTTGACTATGAGAAGTCAGCAAAACCAAGTCACTAAATTAAATTTCATACATATCAAATCAATTACGCTTTGTAAGAAACATAGAAGGATATAAATAAGCACCCCTGATGAGGTGACACAGATTAGTGTGATTAGAATTGTAAATAAATATCTGAAGTTTTTGAAGTAATTGCACATGAACATGCTCATTTTCAAGGCCCTTAATGTGACATACATGTATTTGGGTTTTCGATGAAATACTAATACAAATAACAAGATTGATATGCAATCACCATGCTAATGAATCTGGGTAAGCTCTTCTCTTTTTTTTTAGGTGTATATAATATATACAACTACGTCACCAAGAGACTTGGCTATCTGGATTGAAATATGTCATTTGCCAGAACAAGCCAGTATGAGTACGTCAAGTCAGACAGCCAAGTCTCTTACAAAGATAATGCCCTGCATATTATCAACAACTTTAATAAAATCTTCAGCTAAGAATGAGAGTTTATAAAGTTGTCCAAGTATATGTTAATTTTGTTTCAAGGATACCTCTAACTTATATTTGGAATGTGTATCTAATCTATCAAACATGTCTTATGAATGAACATGATTGCATATCTAGAAAAGGGGGGTGTTGTAATTGGACTTGATTTTGTGATTTGGACAAGTACATGGGGTTGATTATTAATGGAAGTGATGTTGTCATCAATCAAAAGAGGTGTGAATGAATGTGATTTTGTCATTTAGAAAGAAGGAGGAGGGTTATCATGGAAGTGATTTGTCAAGGGGTGTTGTGAATGAATGTCATTTTGTCATCTAGAAAGATATGACAGGTATTATGGAAAGGGGTGTTATGAATGGATATGATTTTGTTATGTTGAAATGTGTAAAGTGATTTTGTGAACTGGTGTGATTTCAGAAAACCCTGAGTCCTAACAGAATATGTAATATAACCCCGAGTACCATAGCAGTTCAAACACATGTGGTTATTAATGGGACTGAGATAATAAGTGTGAGAATTAGATCATGGTGTGACTGTTTCTGTAAACTAACCAGTGAAGATATATAACTTGACATTAACACGTACAACTGTATCCAGGGCACAGACATTGTTACAAGTACCTACATATACCTACCATATAATGTGCGTGTATATGCCACATGGAAAACAAAATTTCCTGACCAAGAGAGGAATAGAACAGAGCAGAACTGAATATTTACAAGGTGAAATATCCTATATCATGGTACAAACACATCCAAGCTGCTACTATGACTGCTATATAGCAATTTGTATACTTCATTGGAGCAAAGGTCATACATATCACCTCATTGCTAGTTAGAGATAAAGTTTGTTAAAATTTACACAAATTGAGCATACTGAGGTATTACTATTTCTCTTAGCATATATTCAATAAAGATAGTAGTATGAATTATATCCTGACAGAAAACTGCATCAGACATGAAACATTCATTTAGAATTGAAGAAAACATACATGATATTTTACTGTATTTGTTACTCACAGTGTCAACACCTGGTTTACGATTTTGCATCTAAATACTATTTGACAAATAGGGAGCAAAGTATACATGCTCAGTAAGAGTTCCAAAGTTGGCATTCTTTCCAAGTGGGAGGCATGTAGATCACATAAACTTTGTACCAACAAAAAATGAGGATTAAGTAAACACCATGTATGTATTACTGGGTTAAAGTATTCATTGATCCTCAAATTCATGGCTACTGTGTAAACTGGAAATTGACCATGTGGCTACAGTAATGTTTCCCTATACATGTATGAGGACACAGCTACTAGTACTAGTACTAGACACAGTGAAGCCCGCAGGTACATTTTTACTGTTTACATAGATACTCTGTTATTCATTAACTAGTGAATACAAATGACAGTTTTCATAAATCAAGGCACTAAATATTAAACTACACTTCACAACTCTAAAACTCTTTTTAATTACAAATTAAAATTGTGCAGTCTTGTTCTGTTTTACTGTCACCATATTGGCTTACCTCTCATGTTTACTATTCCCGCTTACAGACGAAGTAAGTTGGGACTCGATTCTGACATTGAAAGGACATACAAACAATGTCAGAATTGAGTCCCAACTTATTCCCTCTGCAAGTACGACTATGTGATGTATACATGCATATGAAAATCATATGTGGTATTCAAATGTACCACTAAGTTATTTACTAAGTGAACACAATATGTTATGTAAATACATTGGTCATGAAATACATAATTTCATTTTCAATTTGTTATTTTTACACATCATAATATAATAACAATTTCTCACGATAGAAATTTAGAGAATGTAGCAGTTCACATCACATCCTGTGTATGTAATAATAGCCATAAACAATAGACTTATACATCATTCATACATCATCACATGACGATTGTGTCATGTGGGGTTTTTTTCTAAACAAGATGGCAATATTGACATTTATTATGGCAACGATTTCATTAGTTTGCAGACACAAATTAAACCTTGTTGATTTTTTTTGTATTTTATAGTGGACAAATAACACTACAGTATCCTTTGGGCATGTATGTAGTCCAAGATTTTTAATATTTAACTTTTTTTAGTATCAATACCGTGTATCTATTAGTATCACTATCAGTGTCATGTCCCCATTACTGCATGCATTACCCGGTTGTCACGGAAAACACAAATTAATTTTATAAAACTAAATTCTACTATGCGATTTTTAATAGTTGTATCAACATGTTTTCATTGTCGTTTCAACTTTCACTTGAACAGCTACAGGAAAGGGGTATATTTGTCAAACTGACTACATTTGCTACAAGAACCTATGTACTGTCGGGATAAAATGATCGCTTGCGCTGGCATCGTCAGGTGACACATACCTCCTAATATTACGTGGACTGTGTAACACGACAGGAGAAGGTAAGCTTTATTTCGATATTGCACCCAGCTTACCGAAATACGTGCAGTGTATGCTGGCTCATAATATTCTAATAATTCTTACCTATGTCAAAACATCTGATATGAAGGAAAATTCACACCGCAGTCCCAAAAGTAAGTGATAGACCGACACGGTAACCGGAAACGAAAAACGTTGTACCGTACCTAGGGAGCTTCCCACAAGTTCCTTTACCGGAAGTGAGGACCTTGTAACTTACTGATAAATTTGCCAATGGCATGCAACTTCTGTAAGACAGCCGTCGGAACTTGAAGATAACTCATCTCGAGACAACTCACAAACTTTGGTCCGGTTAATTAGGTATGTATTCAATTGATGTTTAGAGACACTGGTGTCTTGTAAGGGACACAAAGACAGTCGTAAAATAGTGCTTGCTTCTAATTCAAAGCAAATGTCGACGTGACGCGCGAAGACGAGCTGCATTTTTATTCTATGTTTAATACACGCACATGATGACATCTGTGGTATGCATTCCTATTATTAAACCGATCCCATTGTAGATATTTAATGATAGAATGGCAGGTCTTGTTCTGCACATATCACCATGTCATGCTTAGAACTCATTATTGTTTCGTGAGCAGACTCAGTTATTGCCACTGTACTGGTATGTACAGAAACGTTGCACATGTTTTGATTTGAAAATATGTATGTACATGTAATGATGTATGTGAAATATGCGTGTGCATGCATGTGCGCATACTCGTGTATGTATCAAAATATGTGTGTACATGTACGCGTGCATGCATGCACATGTATCTTGTAAAGTAGAACATTTTTTATATCAACATGCACATGTGATGATGTCTGTGTGTGTAATAATGTGTACATGTGTGTTTGTTTGTATGCATATACTAGTGTATATATATATATATATATATATATATATATATATATATATATATATATATATATATATATATATATGCATGCATACAAACACATACATCATATATGATGTATGTATGTATGTATGTATGTCTGTATGTATGTATGTATGTATGTATGTATGTATGTATGTATGCATGCATTATTGTATGAATGGATGCATGTATGTATTTTCATGGATGGATGGATGGATGGATGGATGGATGGATGGATGGATAAACAAGTATGATGTGTATGTAAAAGTTACAGTATGTATTCATGTAAGTTGTCATAATCTTATGGCCAAGTGTTCATTTTATTGTGTCCCCAGTCTTGAATTTACATTTTTCAATTACTTGTGGTATAGTAGGCACTGATATTAGTTTGTAAGGTCGTTGTGACAAAATGCCCTCACACATCGGTCAACCCCTCTCACAAGAGAGAAAGCCGATGAAGGTGGAACGACATGATGTATCTTACAGCCTAGTATTGATTAATATGCAGTATTTAAAATATTGTGGTTCAGCATTGTCTATACAACAAGGCATAGGATATTCCTCCAAACATTTGCACCAGGAAGGCATATGCTCAATTGTTGTAATACAAAACAGGAAGTTACAGCAACATTTATTGTTGGACAATAAATCTGTTTGCATTGTCAAAATCAAAACTAGTTTTTGGATGTGTAAACAAGATATCATATTTTTGAAAAGTTCATCAATCATATGTAGGCAAATTTCATGGAAATGTGTTAAAACATAAACACATCATGAAAATATCTTGAATATTGCATATTATGGTACATGTTGCCAACCAGAAAATTCTGAAATACAAATACATGTAGCTCTAGTTTTGCACATCAATGTGTTGTATTGTATTTTATGATTTATTGTATTCTATTGTATCATTATTTTGTATTGTTTTGTTTTGTTTGTCTTGTATTTTTCTTTCTAGAATTGAAGGGTGGATTCCCCTCATCTATTATGGTCTGGGGAGAACCCTAATGGGTACGTCAAGTTTATTAAGTTATTTAATTTTCTACTTGTGAGAGACTTATAAAATGTAAGAGACGGTCACACAATGTCACACAAGCTCAATTAATGAACTTCATTCATTTAGGCCTAAAACCACCCTCCCCCTCCCCATAATGAGGTGCGACATTGATACGTTTATTAATATATGATGTATTCATGATGAAAATTATAGCGGTCACATCACTACAATTGATGCAATGTAAAAACATGGTACACACATTAAGATATTAGCGGAAACCCAGCATTAGCAGTAAATGAATTTTACTCAATTTACATGTATCAACATCTCAATAAAAAATACAGAACCTGTTATCGTTGAAGGTGTGAAAGCTTTCTTAATTTGGTTAGAAGTGCAAAAAGGAAGTTCAGCCATCCCATTGATGCCAGACCCCCTCCCACCTAAATGAACAAAGTTCTTTTATTGAGCTTGTGTGTGACATTGTGGTATTGTCCCAAAGACTAAAGTTGTGAGGCCACATTTTCGTTTATCATTTGTTTCTTCCCAATGTGTGTGTACTCTCAACATTGTGAAGGATCTAACAATATTGTTTAAAATCATGCATGCAAGCGAACATAGATGTTGGAGAGAGAAAAGTTGATTCTAAGTCGTTGACTTGGATTTTACAACACAGACATCCGTGAAAATATTGTAAATTAAAAGTGAAATTGTCACTAACATACAATGTACATTGTATTCCATGTATGTCACTTGTTCTAATGTATGTATGTATGTATGTATGTATGTATGTATGTATGTATGTATGTATGTATGTATGTATGTGTGTGTGTATGTGTGTGTGTGTGTATGTGTGTGTGTATGTGTGTGTGTATGTGTGTGTCTCTGTATCATATGTATGTATGTGTGTCATCGTCTCAATATTCGATGTAGTAATGTGTATGATTGATAGGAATTGTTTAGGTCTATGTCATGTGTGTAGAAATTATTCAGATCAAAGTTATGTGTATGGATTTGAAAGAAGCATATTTCTGAAATTACTGTGTATGTCTATGATCTGGAATAACTTGTCTACTGGTGTGATTGGAGGACTCTGCAACATTGTTTTACAATCTCACATGCGCTGGTATTTATTAAATTTCATTTCATGTACAAAAATTGTAGTACATATTCAAATAAAATGATGACGTGTTTTCTTGAGGCTGATTGGTCAAAACAAAAAAAGTGGTTACATTGTGGCAGGTCATGGTACATAAATTAAGTCATTATGTTGAATGCTGTATTGGAGAGGAAGTAATCAGAACAAACAAATTAGCTCAGTTCACAAGGCAGACGACAACTCTACTTGCACTCTCGTACCATCAAGAAATATTTTCCATAATTATACAACGATCAAGGAGTTGATTAAGACACTGTTCATTTTGATGTTTACATCCCAGTTACCATATTGTTACAACTGTAACCTTTGAACCTTGACCCATGAACCTTGACCCAACTACAGTACTTTACGGCAACAAGTATGATGCAAGTACCATGTAAGTTATTATTTGTATTTTTGCATATTCTAAGTGAGGCGTATGGAGTCAGTCAAAATAACAAAATCTTCAAAATGCCTGTCAGGTGTATTTGTAGAATGATTGACTTGCATATGTGTCACCTTCAGTGTATGTATGTGTGTGTGTATGTGTGTGTGTGTATGTGCATGTATATGTGTGTGTGCATATGTGTGCATGTTTGTGTGTGCGTGCACTTGGATGCACACCTCGCCGAGAGAGACTTTGCTAGCTGGCTTGAGAATGTCAATTATTGTCTGTCGAACCAGTATGTTGAGTCAGATAGTCTTGTGTCTGCCACGCAAATGCATACCTACATGTATGTACATGCATAATAACACAGTTTGTATGTGCTTAATCTTAAGACGAAAAACACCTGGCCAAATTGTCCTGATATTCAGTTAACCACGGAAGTTATTTCTGATGTCTCCTTCAGAGGATTGATCAAGGCAAAGTGATTCCACCATAGATATGCAAATTATAAACAAATGTAATTTTTGTATCAAAAGAGTTATAACCATGTGTCATATCCTTGGCATATTATAAAGTCTGAATAATTGTTAATACATGTAGATTGCAACACAGTAATAATGAAAAATGTTATGTGATATTATTAGTCATGAAACATAGTTATGGGATTACGGCATTATTTTTCAAGTTTTCATTTTATTGTAATACTGTGTTGTGTTTTTTTCATTTTGTTGCATACTTACACAGGAGTTAATATCATGACATATTTAAAGTAATTTATTGTGTGAATAGAATATCTAAGTAGTTGGGTGTAATGTTACAATCGAGTTGTAGACTATATACATTGTATTTTGCAGATCATACTATGAGTTGAATATTATGTCATAGCACGACATTGTTGTACAATACGTAGTTGGTACCGCCGAGATCAATAGTTTAATGCAGGATAAAAAACTAAATTCTTATAGGTAGGCCTCAGACTCCTCAGTAGGCCCTCACTCCCTTCTACATGTAACTAAATTGGCCAAAACTGAAAAATTGTTTCAGACAGCAAATATGAATACAAAGCCAGTGTGTAGTGTGGGAAAATAGCTCTTTTATTGACTCTTTACTGTGTTTTAGTGCCATGCATTTACGATGGTGAAAATTCTTCCATTTCTCAATTTGATGATATTAAATTTTTTTTAGAAATATTTTGTATGTAGGGCTATGAAACAGATCTAATATAGGTAAAACCAATTTTGTAGGATAAAAAACTAAAATGGTTCAAACCCCCTACCCCCAAACTGAAATAATTTTTTTTATCATACATTGAACAGTTGATCTGATCTTACCCCTGACCTGTTTATTTTGATGATAATATAATTTAATATGAGTTGATCATAATATTGTTATATAGCGTACATGTATATGTATGTGTTCTTAGTTTGATTATTAAAACATTGTGCTATGGCATGGTGTATCCAGTGGTATTTCATTCTGTTGTAGCATCTGGTACAGTGAGTATTATTTTCTCAGTTACTGGTCTGTCCTTGGTTTACAAACACTCCAGTGGGTACACATGTACATGTACTATAAGCCATTATGTCATTATGGCACTTTGTCATATCATTTACCACTGTGTGACAGTAGTATGGAATACTTGATATAGACAAGTCATGTCTAAAAATACACAACAAAGCTCTTTACTGTCAAGTGTCAGTGACCTGTGTTTACTTTGTCTTGTTATCATTATACCAGATGAGAGATGAAATGTGTAAGCATAGACCCTCCACTATGGTGTAAGTTAGTATCATATGCAGTTCAGCTGGCTGTATTGTAATCTAGTTTTCAGTTTATTTTAGATCAGTGCTAAATTCAAGGAATATATCAATTCACAATTACAGTTGGAAATTCCAATTTTTTTTTTGTACACAATAAAATCAGTAAGTTCACCGAAATTTTTTGGCCACTGTTTTTGAATATACACTTTCATCTGATTTTATCAGCTGAATAAATAGTTCTTATGTGTGAGTGTAAAGGTGGCCATAACTACAACAGATGGGTAACTTGAAACCCTCACTTATGATATATATGTTTTTAGTGTCAGTTACACATGTTGTACATACTTTATCTCAGAAGTGTGCCACAGAAAAGAAAGTTTAGTAAGCAAGGTATAGTGGGGGCGCTATAACTACATGTATAGTTGGCTCTGGCTTACTTTAATACATGTACAGGGACACGTCAACAGTTGACTCATGAAAGTTGTTTTTATTCTTTTGTTAGACCGTCAATAATTTCAAATTCCAGCATTTTTTTGAACACAGCTACTCAAGGAATGAATTCAACAATTCACTTAAGTTTCTTGGGTGTTGCTTTATTTGAATTACTGTAACATGTTTCCATAATGATTTTATCAGCAGTCTGAGAATAGAATAGCTTTGATGTGTGTAAGATGTCCACAACTGTAAGCTAACTTGAAACCCCGCTCATATTAAATGTACACTCAGTAAGTTCACTTTACATGTAAAACTATACACCACATTCCAGTTATAGGAAAGATAAAAGATTTCATAGTTTGGCCACTAGGAGTGCTGTTTGCAAGCTGTCAGGTGGCAGGAAGTGAGGGCCAGATTAGTAGAGTATTGTAACATAAAGACAGCAGACACTAAGTTACCACTCATTCTCTATGTTGTTCCCACATTTCTATATCAGTGACTACCAGTAATCAAAACATGCCTAACCACTATTGTAAAACACTGCATTCTTTCACATACATATTATCATTCACTGCTTCATGCAGTGTCATTCAACCAGTGGCCATGACACACACTTTACTTTAGCCCTCACTTTGCCAAATCTGGTGTGCCCTCTTGTGGTGCTTACAAATGTACCTGAGAAATGGCTTGAATTTCAGTAACCGGAATGTGACATAATATGTTATCTCAGAAGTGTGCAAGAGTCCCAACGAAAAGAAAGTTTAATGAACATGGTACAGTGGGGGCGCTATAACTAGCACCGCCAAACATGATACAAACATGTATGGTACAACAATGCCTCACTCAAATTATCCATATCGTCTGATTACTACTTTTTTGATCTCAGAAGTGTGCAACGGTCCTGAAGTGATGGCAGTTAAGTAAACAAGGTTTAGTGGGGCACTAGTATAACTATCTTGGGTACATATATGATACTATTGTACAAAAAGGTACACTGCCCCATGCATATAAATTGTTCAATTCTGTGATAATTAGTTACCTCGTAAGTCTGCTAGAGTCCTAACTAAAAGAAAGTTTGTGAGCAAGGTACAGTGAGGGCGCTGTAGCTTTATATCTATAATCTAGCATAATGTCACCCTTGCTGTAAAGTATGAGTGTACTTCATCTGATCTGTCTATATAACTCTGCTTTCCTGAAGTACTTGTAATCACAAGGCCTTTAGGGACTCGTCAAACCAATTCAATTTGGCATACATGTACAAATGTATATGATAAATTGTATTGTTACGTGTACTTCTGTTAATGAGGTTGGACATAAAACATTGTTCCCTTGCTCTGGAATCATATTTAGTAGTAATTCCAAACTAAGACTCAGAGTGTAAATACTTTACCTGGTATATTTTGGCTAAATCATTGGACTCCTTCAGCTGTTATACATGTATATGTTTATATATGTTTTCATTCCTATTTGTCTGTCTGTCTGTCTGTCTGTCTGTCTGTCTGTCTGTCTGTCTGTCTGTCTGTCTGTCTGTCTGTCTCTCTGCCTGCCTGTCTGTCTGTCTGTCTCTGTCTGTTGTCTGTTTCTGTATGTCTGTTTTTGTCTCTCTGGCTGTCTGTTTGGTTGTTCATGAGCAAGATATCTAACAAATTATTGATGGATTTAGCTGAAACATTCTGGAAATATTGCATATTATGAGACAGGGACAAATTGACAACATATTGGTTGCAGTCCTACTCAGAATCTAGATCCATATGATGTACATTTTAAGTAATACTATTTGAAATGATTCTTTAATCATGTAGGGAGATAGGCATTGGCAGAGGGATGTCCCCATACTGGGTGTTGTCCACTGTACAATAATGATGCCCCAAATTTCTAATGTAGGATGTTGATTGCAAGTAGTTTGTTAAAATTCATTATACAAGTAAAACCATCAAGAGGTAGTTGAAAATGTCGTCAGCCATCAGTTTCAGTTGTATTTCTTTTGGCTATAATTGGCAATTTGCCCAGTGTGGTTTTGTTTTGTAATACAGTAGTCAGTAACCGATGTTGCTCTAAAAACTACATCTTTCATTTCATCCCAACAGCTGTTTCCAAAACAGAAACATGTGGTTGCCCATAATGAATTTCTTACATTGCATCTATTTCATTAGAGCTAGCTCTGGACTCGCCAGTTTGGTAAGCTAATGACAATCTATGTGAAAGTCCAGTTTGTCTGTGTCAATAGTTGAGAAACCCTTTCTACATGTACTTCATAGCAGGTTAGTATCAGAATGGTTTTAAAAGATTGAATTATTGCTTGTAACGACACAAATAAATTGGGGTTATTGGAGAGTATTGGAGAGAAGCCCTCTAGAGTCTAATGAAAGACAACATATTTTGATGTTTGTCGAAACAATCTAAGATATGGTTTCTTTAATTAATACGAGTCACCACATACTACATTGTAACAGGAACATAAAATTTGATGCGTCACAAGAAATTACCGAGTGTCAGTGGTGCATCACATTGGCTTCAACCTGGTATACTGGAGGTACACATTAACAAAACCATGAAAAACATTCCATTCCCTTGACTTTGCATAAAATTGTATCATTATTGTTAATGGTATATTGTACATGTACAGTTCGTATATTGTACAGTTCTCTTTTGGTTAAATGATTACAGTAATGAATAAATTACAATCGTGGATGTCAAGCTTGATACTTTTTACCTGTTTTTAAAAAAAACTATGAACGTTGATGTTCAATGTAGGTGACCTCTTTTGCAGACAAGTTGCTTTTGTGAAGTAGCAAACAATAGGGTATTGTATTGAGTTGTTAAAAGAGATTGCTGCCAGCAGTACAATGGAAGACAACAGCTCTTCACCACCACTGTGTCTGTACTTTTATATAACTCGCCGTAACACTTGAATTGTTTTGAAGATAGAAGTGAGTGGTAATTCAGTTTTACTTTTATATCAACAATAGCACATATCTACCTGTGTATAGTTATAGACAAAATCACCCTGATGAGTCCATTGTATAAGTCATTTATAACTGTTGACTACTATACATGAGTTCAGATTATGTGTAAATCTTGCAAGTTGTGGTATGACAAGATACTTATATTCATTGTAATAATGTGGATTGGTAGGGTCTAGAGATGTACACTGCTATGCAGATTGTTAAAGGTGGCACAGGCTGAGTTTATAAACTGTGTGACTGAAGTGAAAATACTTGCATAAAACTATAAATAAAGTGTGATAATTACTGTAATGTTAATGTCAGTGTGAGCCTTTGAAGACACTGAAATAGTATTTTGGGGTTATTAGCACACTTGACAATGATAGCATGATAGCGGTGGCTTCATCGACATTTTAGTATACTAGTACCTTTAGTCAATCATGTCATTGAAGTATTATTCCTAAATACCAAGTTTGAGTTGTGCGAGTAGAAAGTGACAGTTCACTATACTTCAGTAATTAGAACACAACAGGTATGTCTTAATCTACAAACCCCCCTCCCCTCCCAAAAAACAAAACAAAAATATAGAAACTTATTGTGTGTTCCCCTTTAATGTTATGGTGTCAAGGGTAAAGTGGTGTTGGTCGAAGTCTAACTTACTGTTAAACACTGCTGTACAGATTGTGGTGGTTTAAAGTTACGGGCATATCTTCTAGTTTATGAGTGCTTGGTGTACGGGAATTACAGAATATGGACTGATATAGTTTTTCGCCTCCTGAAATTCCCTCTTTTTTTTTCATCAGTGGATGCAAACTATAATTTTGCAAACTATCAGATATCCTTTATAGGCAATTTCAGTAATAATGCTGATGAAATGAATTAGTTTGATGAAAATATTAATTGCTGACAAAATTACTTTTCGTAGCATTGTCCAAGTAATTACTGAAATAGCGTTTTCACTGAGAGAGTGACACAAAATTTACTGATCGTGGTAATTAGAATTGACAGAAAATGTTGATATTTCAGGTGACTAATTAAGCTGTCATGAATGTTTTTGTGTGTTAATTTGATTTCTCGTGAGAGACACATCTGGAAGTGTCACATGTAATTTGTGAATCCTCAAAGGTCACAAATATTCAAAATGTGCACAGAGTTAAGATTTTTTTTTCTTTTATATACTTCACATTTTAGGTTTAGATTTTTTAAATGATGTCAAAAATAGTCAAAAATTATAGTTTCCATATTACATTTACTGTTTTTAGGTTATTTACATTGTAGTTAAAAGAAACCAATTTCAAAAAATTTCATTTAATAATGATTATTTTTGCATCTGTGTAGGTTATTTTATTTAGTTTTAAGAAAGGGCAATAACCTATATGTAGAAAAGTGGGATACTAAAATTATTAAATCGTATGAATTCATGTTTTAATGTAAAATTGTCAAATGTTCCAACGGAGAATATATTGTGTGATCAAGTAGATGGATCAAAACAACACATTCATTTCCAATTCTTGTTACCTGAAATAGAATATTACTGCCTAGGCACATCTTAAAAATAATGACTTCGATTTCTTGGTCGACACCATAACTTTGTGCAATGTGAGAATAAGTTGACGTTCATGTTCTATTTTGACCCCCTAGCTAGCATGAGGTAAAATGTTAATGCAGGTACGAAGAATTTACCTTTCCAAACTAACTTTATTTTACTGTATTATTAAAAAATGTCCCAAGGTTTTCAAGTACAGCTGGCTCAGTTTCAGTCAATGGGTATATGGTTGTCTACATTCAATTACAGATTTACAAATGTAACTACTTACATAAGATATTTTAATTACAATAAGGCCGGAAGGCTAACAAAAAAAATTATGTCGTTCTGATTACACTCAATTTTAGAATAGGTAGGGTATGTAGATTTTTATTTTATTTTATATATAAAAATATATATATATATATGTGTGTGTTTTTTTCTTATGGGAGTGTCTAGTTCAGGTAGTTATGTTGTCCGTTGTTTTCCATGTGGTCTGTGTTATTGGTTTCTTCCCATCAGATGTACAGCCATTACATATTGGAAGAACAGTTTTATGTTGTCTTTTTAAGTTGATGTCAGTTTCTGCATCCACTATTTCTTGCGAGACTTCACAATTTTCACGATTTTATTTTTTTTTCTTGAATATGTAAAAAAAAAGTTTAGGGTCATCAGCGAAAAACTAGGTGGGATCGGGTAACCGGAACCAAACGTTTTTTTTTTCTTTAGGCCTAAATGGCAATGGATACATAATAACATGCACATAATGATGATATGTGTAAGGCTATAAAGAATAAAATTAGACTTTTGGTATGCAAATTAGCATGTTTATTTACAAATACAGCAAAATGTTCCCACGGCCTTTTCAAGTATTGGGAGTTCCCAAGCAAAATCATATGGTACCAGGTATAGAACCTGTGTGAAGTATTTCAAAGACACCCCTTCCCCAACCTTCACTTCTACAGCACCAGGGTTTGCTAAAAATACTGGAAATGGGAGTGTTGGAACATTGTAAAAAGTTATTATATTGTGGTCTGTATTTTAAAATAAGTAGAAATAATATATACATCAGATTTACTCTACATGGACCAGTGCTTCTGAGAGACAGAAATTACACTGAATACACACATTTACATAATAGGAGTTAGTCCTAATAAAAAAAAGTTGTTTGGTTCCAGTTACGCGACCCCCACCTAGTTTTTCATGCCGACCCTGCACTTTTTTTATGTATTTGAGAAAAAAGTTATAAAATCGCAAAAATCGTGTAGTCTCGCAAGAAATAGTGGATGCGGAAACTGAAATCAACTTTAAATAGGCAATATAAAACTGTTCTTCCGATCTGTAATGGCTCTACATCCGATGAGAAGAAACAATAACACAGAGACCATATAGAAAACAACGGAAAACATAACTAACTGAGCTAGACACTCACATATGAAAAAAAAATTGAAATAAAATAAAAAATCTACCTACCCAACCTATTCTAAAATTGAATGTAATCGGAACCACACAATAATATGATTTTTTTACGCCTTACAGCACAATGAATATGTAAAATTATGTATGCAAAAAACAAATGTGTTTTGAGAGATTTCAGAAGTTTCAACATATTTTGTGAGTTAACATTAGTAAATTAGCTATCTATCCTGAGTTCAGAGGCAAGTAGTGTCAGATAGGTCTCACTCTGATTTGGTTAATATACATGATATACAGGTGTGGTATTTTGTAGGAATGTTGTCTAAAATCAATAAATATTATTTGCAGCTAGTAAGTTGAAATAGCTGTGCATATTAACTGCCATATCAAAATAAAAAAAATTACAAAATTTATGAAAAGTTCTGAAAATATGCAATAGTTGATAATATAAAGTAATTCATACCTTCTGCGTCGGACCAGTCAGTAAAGGCTTATCCTCAAAATCTACATCGATTTACTGTGTCCTGAGGGTACATGCAATGCTTATTTGCATTCTAAAATTTTGTTGAGAAATAAAATTTTGATCGGTGCAAATTTTTCAAGATGTTCCTTTCAGAAAGGATAGTTGGCTGTGCATGACTTTGATGGTGGTTTTTCCCAGGTGGCCTTATTCCAGTGGCGAAAAGTGGGCCAAGATTACTTATTAGCATAATAAAGAGTAGCTAACATTCCTAAACTTGAATGGGGTGGGCGGGCATTGTGTCTCTGGGTATGTGCATGATCATAGCATAGCATAGCTTACTCTCCTACCTGTCAAGATGGATGTGCCACTAAGGAAAGGTAGGTGGAGGAAAAACTTTTCAAAAGTCTTAAAAATGTGTATGAATTGTATGCTAGAGGTGGTTATTCAGAGAATTGGTAGCTGGAAATTCTGTTTATAAATAACTGTGTAATCAGTACACTGTGTAGTATGTACTTAATACATCTGATAATCTTGACCAATATATTAGTGTGTACTTTGGGAATAGCCTTGCTATGCAGGTGTCCAGGTGAATGCCAAGGAAGTGTGAGTTATGTGAAGGAACCTTACTAGAGTCTACTGTACCAATACATTTGATATAGTACGGGGTTAATATGCATGCATATTCATTCAGTTGTCACAGTCGAATAAATATTTGAGAGCTGCTCTTTAAAAAGTTTGTAAAGTATATAAATCTATCCGTGATATACATCTCAAAAGTTGTCAACAGTAGGACCAGAAGCAGGTATATGTACGTTTAGTAGTAGTACTAGTACGGAATGATTTCACTATGACATTGCAGAACTATTCCTACCCCCATGCTGAAACATAAACCATTTCAACTTGGCTTGGAATGTTATATAACCAACAGATTTTGTTGACTCAGTTTTGTCAATGCCAGAGGTATTCTGTATACTTCAAATTCATGTCAAGTGGTTTGCTGTTATCATTCTGTGTTTTCTAGCCACTTGTAAATTACATTTCAGTTTGTAAAAAAATATGCTATTGTTTGGTTTTTTTATCTGACAAAACACCGACTTCCATCATTGTGAAATGTGTAACTCTATATTGCCATGATGAAAAAAAAATCAATTAGGAAGATTTATAATGTAATCTTAATTAGTGATATAAATATTCATTAAACACATAATTGTTCTTGAGGATAAAGCCTTGACCTTTGAACTCTGTAAAACTGTTAAAATGTTAGTATAAAGTTACTCATATGTTGCAAATTATTGAGGTGAATGCGGTATGAACGTTTGGAATTTACTTGTTAATAAGGAACATTAATACTTAAAAAAGTAAGACATGAAAATATGTTTAGATGAGACAGTAATAATTAATATGGTATAGTCATGACTTGACCCCATATAGCAAGTACATGTCAGTGAGTGGTATCACTATTTGTATAGATTCAGTGATTGATGTATCACAGCATAGTGTAACACAGTATGACATTGACATAACACATCATCACTGTGTAGTCTGTTGTTCACTGCACTGTTGTGTTACATGATCATTAGCAGTCTACCTCCTAGCTCTTGTATCCAGTATGAGGATATATGAGGGCTAGGAGGTACGCCACCTAATGATGGTAACACAATAGTGAACAGGCTATGTGTAGCTGTAAGTACATCAAAAAATGAGGTAATTTAACATCATGTGGACTTCTGCAAATACTCATAGCACACCAACCGGGGAGTTTGTTTTAATACATGTAATAACAGCTTGTCTGCCCTTGTACAAGTTACAACTACAAGAGTATCCGAGTCTCGAAAAGTCAAAACATGAATACTAGACAGACACCACAATATTAAACATGTTGTTGAACATGTAATTAGATATCGCAAGACCACATGCAGTGTGCCTTATGCGTTGCCACACAGTCATTTCTTATGTAGACACACAAAAATTTGGTGTTTTTACACACAAAATTTCAAAAGTTCAGTGTTCTAACACTCAACGTTTAGACTTCCCTCGATCTCTTACTATGTGGTGACTAACTAGAAAACATACTTTTTATCATTTTTGTCCCACAACAAAAATTGTCTCTGAAAGGCACACAGAACAGGTGTCATCAAATGTATGGCAATAGAAAAGTGTATATATTGTATGTATGTATGTATGTATGTATGTATGTATGTATGTATGTATGCATGAATATGAATTAGAGAAGAAAAAATTGAAGAGCTGTCAAAAATTAAACATGTTAATATCAATCTATAAAGAAATCATAGGGAATTATCATCTAGATTTTTCATTCAATAGTATTTTTTCCCTAGTATGTGGACAATGTCACTTGTGTCATCAAAAGTGACCTACATTCCACATAGCACATTTGTCTTGTTTCAAGTGAACTTAAAGTTGGTATTTAGGAGAATTGTTTCGTTCCCAATAAAAAAAAAAAGTATAACTCTTGAAAAGTAGTTACTACCAGAATTACTGCATATAAATGTTACAGGGTGAATAAGTGCTTTCTGGTTGAAGTAGAAAATGAGATGTCAATTGAGATGATTTCCATGTATTACACATGCTGGATATTTTAAACTTGAGTCGTGGACAATAGACAATGAGGTATTGTCTGTAGGTACTTATGCCCAAACTGGAGGTAAAACAATCATGATGTCTGTTTGTATGTATGCGGTGTATGGTTATATCTCAGGAATGGTTTGCTGGATTGGAGTGAAACTTTGACATAGATATCTACATATGATTTATATTGTCAGGATCTAATTGATTAGTTTTTTTGTGCAAATAAGAATATGTGTAGTCTTGTATGTATAGTGGTTGATTAAATTTTGCCACAGCTGAACAAAGTTTCACTCATGCTATACATTGTAGTATGGAAAATTGTGACTGTCTGTGTATGTATGTGTGTGTGTGTATGTAGGTGTGTATTTATTTATGTATGTATGTATGTATGTATGTATGTATGTATGTATGTATGTATGTATGTATGTATGTATGTACTATGTTGTCACTGGCTGCCCTGTTATCACCAATTTAGACACTTGCCAAAAAAGTGTCCTCTTAGCATACACTTGGTCTAAGCATATGCTTCAAGTCACTAAAATTTGTCTGAATTTATCAAATTTGTCATTAAAATCTGGTTTCTAGATTATCTCGGCCTCAGTTTTAAACATGTATGAAAGAGACACAGTCCATGCTACAGACTGTGTGGGGAAAGGCAGCACTATAATTAATCAAGACATTTCTTGCATACCTTATCTGTATAAACAGTGACATATGTATATCACGCCATTCTCAGTGAAGGACTCATTATGTGAAACTTGAACTTGAATTTTTCCATTGTAAATTTCAAATATGACTGAGGGATAATAAATTTGACATTAAAAAAAGCAATAATTGATTTTCTAACAACTTTATATAGCAATCTGAACAATCAAAGCATTCAACCCATACAATCGTCAGTGCAGTAAGGTTGTATCACATCTGCTATGCAATTGTACAGGCAGATACGACCTTACTGCACTAACCCGAAGCAATATGGATATACAATATACTACATAGTTATACAAAATCCTTCGCTGAAATACATATTTTTGCTTAATTTGTGCCAAAAGATTTTTCCTGTGGAAATACGTCCCACTAACACACTCAGCATACAGTATGCATATATCTATATTCAGCTATTGTAAACTGTGTTAACAACAGTTGCACTGAATATAATTATTTAGATGGCTGGTAGTGTTGAATTTCCCCCTTACACTGTCTGCCAAATTACATTAAAGTGGGCTTGACATTGCAATTCCACCAAATTTTTAATGAGTCAAAATGAATGTGTGTACAGTAAACACTTTACTGTATCTTCCTCCTATTCTAGTTTCAGTCAGATGAAATCACAAAATGTGGCATATACATGTCCTATGTAAGGGATGATCGCACAACGTCACACAACGTCACACAAGCTCATTAAAGTGAACTTTGTTTGTGTAAGGGGAAAGGGTCTGGTGTCTATATGATTGCCGAATTCCATTTTCACACTTCCAACCAAATTTCGAAAACTCTCAGGCTTTCAATGATAACAGCTTCTGTATTTACCACTATTACTAAGATGTTGATAAAATGTGAGATACAGTGCTGGGTTTCTGGTAGTATTTTGGTGTGTACCATCATATCTCATTAAACAGGTTTATAAGGTTGGAAATTCATGTTTACAATCATGTTTTTACTTTGCATCAATCATAGTGTTATGACTACTACAATTTTCATGATGGTTTACATCATATCAAACGTTTGTCTAGGGGGAGGGGGTTTAGTCCTAAATGAACGACGTTCATTTATTGAGCTAATGCGACATTGTGTGATCGTCCCTCATGTGTAAAATGTCTTACAAGGTTCAAAAGAGGTGTATAGTCACAGTCTTTATAATAGTCTGTACAGTCTCTGTTCAACAATAAGCTCAACCCAGACAACATTAATTGTAGTGACTTTAAAATGTGGTCTCCACATGTACCTGTATGTATATGAATGTTCTCACTCATCCAGGTATGAAGTAATATAAATATAATCTATCCTTCTGGACTAGGTGTTGTTTTGAATGCCAACTATTCAAGTTTCTAAGTTACATGTATTGTACAAATTGTACACTTATTGTGATTGGGATTTGGGAAAATGTAACAAAATATAAAGTGACAATTATTTCTCTTGTCTGTGTACAGCTGAAACTGAAGAGGAACTGAAAGCATTACTGGAAGAAATGGAGCGAAGTTTCCTTTCCAGTATGGCAGCAGGGGTATGTTTTAGTCATATTTTATTAAACTATTAAAGAAATCTCAGTCACTCAACTCTAGTCCTGCTTGCATACAGAGTACAAAGTCGGGATTCGATAGTCTCTCCCCTTTCTCTATTAGGGACATTGTCAGAATCGAGTCTGAGCACACATCAATTATGTAGAGAAGCTGGGAAAGGACTTGTTACCAGGAATCCAATAAAAAGAAGATAGACAGGAGGAAACGGAGAGGCAAAGAAACATGAAGGAAATGATTTTGACTTTTTTGACCAACCAACTCATAGTTGCTATGATATAATGAAAAAGTGATGAGAAACATAACAAAAAATAGGGTCTCCCTAATACATGTATGCCTAACAATGAATTTGATCCTTGCCATCATATTTAATTTGGTATTTAGGTTAATCTGTTCATTTATCTTAAAATAAACACAATGCCTTGGGTATTATGTTAACTTTAATAAGAGATTGTACATGCATACTAGTGAAAAAGGTTGTATGGATGATTGTCAAGTTAAAATTCAAATAAACAGAATTCTAATGAGTTATCCACACAGTGATATTGTCATTGGGATTGACGTCATATTCTTTCTCTATTTACTATTAACCAATTATGTTTTCAGACATCTTTTATTTTTTGAACATATTTTTCTAGGCCTTTTCTATATTTCATATTTCCATTACATTCTTCATGGTCATTTCTGTATTTCATATTTATTACCAAGTTTTTATTTCTGTATTATTAGTCATTTCTGCATTTATAGGCATTTGTGTATTTCTCATATTTTTACCAAATTATACATCAAATTCCATATTTCATATTTAAGTTACCATCGTCATTTGTGGATTTGATATTTTTTTTACACAAAATTATTCTAAGCCATTTCTGTATTTCATATTGTTTCACCAAAATTATGCACAGTCATTTCATTACTTCATATATTTTTTTACCAAATAATTCATTTGTGGTCATTTCTGTAGAAAATTGAGGGCATGGATGAAATGGACAATTTCACATTTCTGGATATCTTGAACAAAGAAGAAAAAGAAGTACTTTTGAACAAGAAAATAGAAGACATGAGAAAGAAGAATGAAAGACTGATGAAAAGACACAAGGTAGAATACTTCAAATTGAAATCCGATGTAGTGTACATGGTCCAATTTCTATTTGGCTGTTATATTTACAGTTGTTTGTTCTTTGGGAGTGCCCGTTGGATACATCTGACACAATACCATAGTTTTTTTCCGAACCCAATCTCATACTTACAAGTAGCCAATCAGAATCCATCTAACTATAATAAAACTCTTAAGTTCGAAATTGAAACAAAGAGAACCACCAAACCTGATAACATCGTTGTCTGTACTCTGTACACAAGCTCTTTTCGAACAGAGTGCTCTGAAGTACTGTACCCGTATGTTTTGGTGCATTACGCGTTTTCATTCATTGAGTGAATTCATTTGACATTCAGTGCTCTCGCGTGGCTCGGGAAAATCTATGGTATTGTGTCATGTATGTATGTAACAAGTGCTCACAAAAGAAAAAAACAACATTAAATGTAACAGCCAAACAGAAATCACGACGTGTACAATTACTTTTGGATATTATTCCCAAATATTTTTCTTCGTTCAGCCAAAGAAAATACGAGTGACCTAAGGAGCCCTTGTCACAAGTAGTGACAACCCTATAAGGCCATGAGTATTTTCCAGTTGAATGAAGAAAAATATTGGTGATTAATATAATTATACCATCGCCAGTAATATCGGGGAAAGTAATGTAATGGCAATTTTGAAGGTTTTACTCATATTTCATACACAGCAGAACCAATGATGTAGACAAACGTTGTGGTGACATAAACGGGCGTTGTCCTGACGTAGAATGACTAGAGTATATATTCCATATTTTGTGTTGAACCTGGCTCATGCTTGGTATAACAAACATTGTATTGTTTGTATGTGGGTATTTCATATCAGTGATTTGAATATCCAATAACATAACTATTGTTCTATTGTAGTTTTATGAGGATTGTGTTTCAAACATAAATAATCTATATTTAGTATCAGTTCTCCTTTGGGAGTAATTGATAGATGGGTGTCGTTTGTACAGGTACATGTACATGTATGGTGATACTGTATACATGGCTGTGCCCATTTTAACAAATAACATTTTGAACAATTGTAGTAACACTATTATGTACATAATGTATTACAGATGACTCTGAGATCTAGTAAAATCTATACTTTTAAAAGTGAAACGCCATATTCCAGTTATCAGAGCAATAAAAGATTTCATGATTTGGCTACTAGAACTAGACAAATCGACAAAAAATAAAACCCCAAAACGATTGCGATAACAATTATTGACCAAATTAGAATAAGCAGTTTATAATAAAGTATTCAAAAAAAAAGCGCCGGCCCAACTGGGCAGGTGTGCATAAATTTTACCGGCCCAGCACCACTTTTCACCTGCCCTGGGCCGCTGGGCCGGCGGGAATTTCGAGCCCTGTCATGAAAGTATGTCTACATAGAACACTGCAAGCACTCCTGCAAATACGCCACACTTGCACTTGTGTGTCATATTATCAGCTACCAGTAATGAAAATATACATAACTGCTATAATTGTAATCCTCTTTTAGGAACACATGGTGACCGTGTTCATTTACACCCATTTTGTTGATGGCTTCAGGTATTGCCATGCGATAAGTGGCCATGACCAAATTTTGGCCTATACTTTGCCAAATCTAGGATTCCCTCTTGTGATCCTTAAGTGCCAAATGACTGGAACTTCTGACACCAGAATATGGCGTATATGGTGTTTCAGTGTTTTGGTTGTATAATAGTTTACATCTTAGCTAATTTAGATTTCTAAGCCAATGCAATAATATTCATGTTTTTTATTTCATTGTTGCTTTTGCTACTCAGGAAATACAAGATGATAAGAGGTATGCCAAAGATATAGGAGCAGAAATTCCAGATGAATTGCCGTTACCATACAGCAGAGGATCTCCTCAATCTCCAGAAAACCTTGGACATATCCCTAAAGACAGAGGGGGAGGAGGCCGAGGTCGAGGGGGCGGTGGTGACGGCAGAAGTGGTAGAAGTGGGGGAGGAAGAGGGAGGGGATATGCATCTAAACGTGTAAGTCAAACTGGTATAGTGTCTATTAGGCGATCATGCATTTAGGTATGATGTGATTCTATATAGTAGAGCTGAACCCACCAAATATTACAGTGTAGATAACTCAGATCTTACAATTAAATTATAATTTAATATATACTTCAAATAACCATTTTGGCTCAAAGTATATTGAAACAATGTTCCAAGAAACATTACACACCATTTGTAAAATGAATGTTGCCTGTAACGACAAGAAGTCCTTTGTTTCATATGCCCGGATGCATTGCCTATACATGAATTTTCCAGTGCATTGAAGCATGAAGGAATATGTACAGCGCCCTCCTTTGACAGAACTTGAAAGTATCTCTCATTACAATTAGAAAGAGCATATTGATATGCAAATAATTGTTAGTAATATTTATTGCATGTCTGTGTAAGGAATAAGAAGTAGGTGGATTGCATATTCAATACAAGAGCTATGTAGTATAGACCTATCAAATTATACACATGTAGCTGTTGGAAAATCATAAATTATACAAATAATGATTTGTTTTCAGGTTAACATTTCAAAGTGTATTTTTTTTATCAGTCTGTGATTGTCTTAGAAATGTAAGCAAGTTTGTGCAAAAATTTATCAAATCTATTTCGATATATTAATCTTTTTTGGTAGTAATATGTTATATAACATGGAAATTGTATAACTGAAACATCTCTTCAAATTTGTAAATATGACTAACTGCAAATAGATGTAGCTGCCGTAGTCTTCCCAGAGGTTTGGACCCTGGAGAACTGTTTACTCATATAGTACACCTCTTCAAATTTGTAAATGTGACTAACTGCAAATAGATGTAGCTGCCGTAGTCTTCCCAGAGGTTTGGACCCTGGAGAACTGTTTACTCATATAGTACACCTCTTCAAATTTGTAAATGTGACTAACTGCAAATAGATGTAGCTGCCGTAGTCTTCCCAGAGGTTTGAACCCTGGAGAGAACTGTTTACTCATATAGTACACCTCTTCAAATTTGTAAATGTGATTAACTGCAAATAGATGTAGCTGCTGTAGTCTTCCCAGAGGTTTGAACCCTGGAGAGAACTGTTTACTCATATATAGTAACAGGACCACCGTGTTGTGTACATTTATTGGAACAGGGAGCAGAACCTTATCGGTTAAGCAGGACGGAAGGTGATCAAGCACCAAGAATGCAAGGAGACATGACACCTAGAAGGGTAGGGTCTGGTAGAACTGAACATTCAAGGTCTGTTAATAGGAGAGGTGGATATGGAAGACAAGACAGTGGAGGGCACAAGAGTTTGGAGTCTTCTAGAGGTCAAGGGTCAAGAGTCCCACAATCACCAAAGTCACCCAAATCACCCAAATCACCACCGTTGTCACCTTTTGTGGAAGACGACAATCCAATGGTGGTAGGTTGTATGTGTATTCTGTATAATATTTGTATAATTGATTTTGATAGTGACAATATATGTACAATGTACCCATTGTTACCCACTGAATACCACCCATTGTTACCCACTGAGTACCACCCATTGTTACCCACTGAGTACCACCTATTGTTTCCCACTGAGTACCACCCACTGTTTCCCACTGAGCCCTACTCATTGTTACCCATTGTTACGTACTGAGTACCACCCATTGTTTCCTACTGAGTACTACCCATTGTTTCTCACTGAGTACTGCCCATTGTTCCCTACTGAGTACCACCCAGTTGCCTACTGAGTACCACCTGCTGTTTCCCACTGAGTAGCGCCCATTGTTACCCACTGAGTACCGTCCATTGTTTTCTACTTAGTATCACCCATTCTTTCAGACTAAGTACCACCCATTGTTTCCCACTGAGTACCACCCATTGTTACCTACTGAGTACTACCCATTGTTACTGAGTACCACTCATTGTTTCCTACTGAGTATCACCCCTTGTTTTCCACTGGACACCACCCTTTGTTTCCTACAATACAATTGTTGTCATTTAGAAATGAGACAATTAAATCTGAACTGTTACAAACGATGCAAACCGTTTTGATTTACCAATCAGGGAATGACTATAACTGTTACAAACAGTGCCATAGCTGCAAGCAGACAGAAGAAAAGCATACTGTGCGCACCGAAGTCAAAACCACAGGTAACCATGGCAATGAGAAATGGTATTTTTCAATGCATGTCATTGGAAACCTATTTTCTGCATGGCTAACCTGTGTTGGTATTATCATCATCATATAGAAATCAGAATTGAACAAAATAATAATATGATGAGAACTTCATTAATATGGATTGCAGTGGCTTAATATATAGGCCATTCAGTAATAGCATTTTGTAGGACAAATTACATTGTGATGTCTAACTGCACCCAATTTGGAAATGAATACATAGTAATGTAAATACTTAATAGGACTAACGCTATTTACATTCCCCGAGGAGTTATTTTATGAGAATGAATGTTCATGGAACTAATATCATTCAATCATCGTGTAGTGTGAGTAAAGTTTTCTATTCTCTGAGTGTAAAATTATGGAAACGGAATTCCAAATATCTGCTGACATCTCGTCCTCTGGCATCATCAGGAGTGTACTACTAATTTTAATTAGTCTAAAAAGGTCCGGTGGTTGGTCCACTTTATGTGCATGTAACCACTGGCTTTTCACATTGATTAGTATATTACATAAGCAAAACAATGACTAGATATTTCAGGCTATATACTAAATGTTGACATTGAGTGTTTTGTGTCTTGGTGGAAACATGATGTGAAACCAGATGGAGAGATCTAGTGGGAATCTCAATGCCCACATCTTAAAAGTGTTTTTGTTTAACACCAGCACTACATGGTCATGAACCAGTTACTATTTAGAAAGAAAATTATTTCAACCTCTTCAGGTGAAGTCCATATAAAAGAGAGTGTCCATGGTAGGATTAGATGTTGAATAATAGTTTCTTATGTACCCCGAAAAAGAACAGCACTGTGAATTAAGACAGTTAGTGTCACAGAGAAGTGTCTTGTTTAGTTACCAATGGGGGTCTCTGTGTGAGTAGCAATTCATCCAGGTATATTGCTAATATAGTGTCTGGCAACCTCGTGCCCCAACTATTGCACTATTTTGCGAGAATGAAGAATGTAGGATTGGTCGGGTCATGAGAAACACTAAACCCTTTACCAAATGCATCAGTGACAAAAAAGTCATCCTCATAAAACTGTTACATTTGCTCAGAAAATCCATCAACATAAAAAGTAATCTACATAAATCTGTCATTTGAAAGGAGTGCATGTATGCCTTTTGGAAATCTTAGCAGTGTTATTTTAAAATCAACGCTATGTGTTGCTGGAATTGCAAAAAACTAACAATGAATTACTAAAATTGAATGTTTCTTTTGATACATACTATATTTGCTTAAAGTATTCACAATCAGTTTATGGTACATTTGTACAATGTCATTTTCATGTCTTTAACTTATTTTGTTTCATTCTTCATTCCTGTGAGCTTTCAGGTTGTTCAGTTTGTGTTATAAAGTTCTTAACTCACTACATTGTAGTTTATGTTCATTTATTGTAATTTGTTTTGTTTGTTAAACGCAAGGAAAATTTACGTGGTCAGTATCTAGTTTGTATTTTATAGAACTAATCCAATGTTATATTGCCTGTATACTCCATTGGACTGTATTACATTACACTGGTCATTGTCAAGTTGTATCTTATTGAACCGGTCACCTCTTTGCTCTGGCAGCACATATTGACCAATGTTGCCCATTGAATTCAACACTTTGCTGTGGCAGTGCTTCTTATCAGCTTATCAAAGTCTGCTATAATGGCAGTGCAGTCTATCTAAGTTGTCAATTGAGATCAACTCTTTGCTATCGCAGTGCAGGTTATTGTAGTTCACTATAGCAGTGCTGGTTATCAAAGTTTGCTATGGCAGTGCAGCTTATCGAAGTTGCCAATCGAGTTGCAGATTATCAAATATTGCTATTGCATGCAGTGCAAGCTATCAAAGTTTGCTATGGCAGTGTAGGTTATCAAAGTTTGCTATGGCAGTGCAGATTATCAAAGTTTGCTATGGCAGTGCAGATTATCAAAGTTTGCTATGGCAGTGCAGATTATCAAATATTGCTATTGCATTGCAAGCTATCAAAGTTTGCTATGGCAGTACAGATTATCAAAGTTTACTCTGGCAGTGCAGATTATCAGATACTGCTGTGGCAGTGCAAGCTATCAAAGTTGCTACATATATGGCAGTATTGGTTACCCAAGTTGTTGATTAACAACTCGTTGCTATGGCAGTTCTCTTATAGCCAGGCATAACAATCTGTTTCATCCTATAAATTCCAAAGAATGTTATCAAATTAGTTTAGAGTGGTAGTTTGGATTGGAGATCGAAGCTAACAACATGTTGAAAATCTCCTTTTCTTGTTCCTCAGGGGAATATAACAGTGTCCCTCAACATGCAAGGCAAGAAAGGAGAACCACGACGAATAGTGAAGATGACCAAGGAAGAAAAGGAGCAGAAGGTATGTTGAGTTGTGTTGTGTTGTGAGAGTGATTTGTCATTATATATATATAGCACATTCACATCATTGGTTGGTATAGGATAGATACCTAAAGTTTGATGAGGTGGTGTCCTAATCACTGCATGACTAGTACTAACCCTAGTTCAAAACCCCTTTTGCTTCATAGGAGTGGGAAGAAAAGAGGAAGCAAAATATTCAAGCAATGGAAGAAGAATTAAAAGCATTAAACGAGTTTGAAACACATAAGGTATGGGCTTCCAACTTTCAGTGGTTCATTTCTTAGCACTGTTCACTGTACTACGCTGCACCATCATCATGGCAGCCCCAGCATGTGGTTCAACTCATGTTGTTGTTGCATGCCACTGTGCAATATCTTACCCACAACTCTCTCTGATTGGTATGCTTGGAAGTTCCTTATTTTATAACTTCTTCAATAACCCATATTTGTCAACATTTTAAGCATAGTAATTACGTTTAATTAATAAGTAACAAAAGTATGTTTGGGAATCAAAAATAAAGTTCTAAAAATGTGCTAACAAGTAAATGAAACATGCACTGTGAATAAAACACTTTTCAATGTCAAAGTATCAATAACTTGGGTAGACAGTGTGTATGATGAGTTTTAGTATGTAAATTTCTTTTGTCATACCTATTCAAATAAATCTATATCTTTGGCAAACACATTAACAGGTGTATATATTTTCCTTAGTTTTGTGGAAAATATTTTGCATGTCTTTCAAGAAAATCTGTTGACAAATTTCTAAAATTGCTACTCCTTCTACAATCAATCATTGATACCAGAACCAAAGAAAATAAATATTCAGAAACTCATCAGTGTCAATTCTACGTTTTGAAAATGGCCAAAATATTCTTACAAATTCCTATACACAGGTGAGATTTGTCTGACTTCAAGGAGCTGATGTCCAACAGTACAAATCAGAGAGAGTTGTGGGTAAAATCTTGTACAGTGCTGGTGTGACTGTTTGTGTGTAACAACCTCAGCCTCAACACCCCCCCCCCCCCAATTAACTTTGATGTAGACTAACAAATCACCTGGTGTTACTTTGCATAAAAGCCACCTGATTTGTATGTTTGTATTCAGACCACCTGGTTTGTGTTTGTATGTATGTGGAACATTAGATATGATTCTGTGAATGTCAACCATTTCTCTTTATCATGCATACTAGTTTACTTTCATGTAAAACCATCTGGATTGACAGTTTGTATGTAAATTATTGTTTGTAATATAGACAATATCTTTTCATAATTGTCAAAATATCCATGGGGTTCAGTTCCTGATTTGCATAAACCACCTGGTGTCTGTTTGCATGTAAACAACTTCAAATGAGTTGCATGGAGAGAATTCCTGTAATAACCTTACATATAGACTACCTGAAGTGAAGGATATCCTTTGAAAGTAGACATATGTAGTGGCATTGCAAATCAACCCTCTAGATTTACCACCTGGGAAAACCTTAAGTATACCATCTGGAATGACTGTTCTTAGCTTAGACTAACAGGTGTTGTGACTTTGCATGTACACTTTAGAAATAACATTGTAGCATGTAGACCATCTGGAGTGATTTGCATGTTGTCCATGTAGAAAACATATGTGATATCTTAAATGTTATATTACATGTAGTAACCTTTCATGTAGTGTAAAACACCTGGAATGGCTTTCCCTGTAAGTAAATTAGCATATGAACAGGCATCTGTCTGTAGGAAACCAAGAATTACCTGCTGGGAGTGACTGCATGATAATCCCATGTAATTCTGTTCAAAACAGTAAGTGTTATTTACATTGACCCGATGTACATATATATGTGATATTGATCTTGACTTTGGCTTCAAGCTGTAATGTCCAAATCAAATTAGTTGTGTACTACAACAGAACCACATGATATGTGACTGTCAAGAGTTGCAGACCTGGGGCATTTACACGAGTGCCGGCTGTGTTCTCTGTTGTAGCTTGTACTTTCCTAAGTGAAATAGTTCATCAGAAAACACTGCAAGCACAAGTGCATATACCCTTAGTACCCACTATGCCAGGTCATTATTGCAGCACATCCATGTATCCAAAACAATAAATTTCATAGAAATATAATTTGCATTCATTTTGTGAACATCATGGAATATTCATGTGCTCATTTGCATACACGTATTCATTGTGTGTACATCATGGAATATTCATGTGCTCATTTGCATACAAGTATTCATTTTTGTGTACATCATGGAATATTCATGTGCTCATTTGCATACAAGTATTCATTTTGTGTACATCATGGAATATTTCATGTGCTCATTTGCATGTGCAGTAACGTTTTGGTATTCAAAAGAGCAGTGCAAATTCCAATAGTATGCACACACATTGACTATAATCACTGGTACATACATGAGTATGTGTGTATTTGATTTACTGTTGGCAATGTCTTCCATGGAGATTTTTCTTATCTATTTTACAGACAGGAAAAGCCCCCAAGCCTTATAATTTCTTAGATGATAGCAAACGAGACGATAGTGGGGAAAGTCGCCGTAATTTTAGAAATTGGGGTGGCAATAAGTTTGACGAAGCTAAATCACAGATGACAAGACACAGAGCTGGCAATAAGGTAATTTTTTTCTATTCATAGCCAAAATTTGATGGTTTCATTTTACTGGATTTTTTGCTAAAACTAGTAGTAAGGTAGAGACTTGTCAAGAAGCTCTCAACAACAATCCAAGCCATATGCACTTCCAAGCACAGGCGTGTGTTTTTAATAATTTGAAATTATCACCAACCATTCGGCTAAATCTAAGTGGATCTTATAGGTACACCTATGATCATGATGTAATCATGACCACATGTGGCAGGATGGCCTATTCTCAGTTCCTGAAATAGAATATTACTTCGTAAGTGTATCATAAAAAATCATGAGCATTCGTTTTCAGGGCCGATACAATGACTTTGCTCCACACACACTCCACATGCATTATTCTAGGCACACGAGAGAATAAGTCAAAGTTTTTGTTCTATTTTGACCCTCTAGCATGAGGTTAAATGTTATTCCAGGTACCGAGAATTACAAGTGTCGTAGTCAATATAAGATATTGGTAGTGATTTCAAAACATATTTCTGTGCTTAGAAGTGCATATGCCTTTGCTTGGTGCAGAGAACTATAGTATTAACACCAAGACCAGTATCTAGGATAGTAGTAAGCTAAGTGGCATTCATTCATTATTTGTAATGTGGAGGTGTGTGTGTGTGTGTAAAGGTAAATTATGGCGAATTCCAAAAAAAGAAAAAAAAAGAAACATGACAACATTAACTAAACCTGCAGTATTAAAATGGGTACAAAGTACACGGTAACACTAACAAAAACTTAACTCTTTAGCAAAATTATTAAATTTTTTGGATATCTTCTGATTGAAATGTCCCTGATTGTTTGGTTTTTCATATGATGTCATATTGGTCAAATGGTTAGAGTGACCTGATTAAAATCTGTGAGATACTGGTTCGAATCTCATTGCTGCTGTTTGTTTCTGAATGGCAAAAGTCGATTGGCAAGATTTGAACCATGCTTGTGCCCCAAATTGACCCAACTCTATAATTTAGGACTTGGTAGGACAGAGGTTGCTATGCATTGTGATGGCTGCAATGGATAGTATGCCCCCAGGGAGTTTAACAAGTTATATATGGCTGTTACCGACATAGGTCCGTGCCATGGGTAATAATTGTGTTATAGCACTATGTGCATGACATCTATTGTTGAAGATACCTTATAAAATGTGTACTACTAATGCTATCATTACTTTCCTTTGTTAAGGATTATGGGCCTCCTCCTGGATCTAGATCTAATTATGACATGACCATGAGTATGACAGGTAGAGAGAGGAGGGAGTACTCAGACTGGAAAGCAGAACGGGAAAGAATAGATCAAGAAAGGCTACTAAGACATAAGAAAGCAACCGGAGAATGGAGACGTGAATGGGATAGAGCAAAGTTTGAGTAAGTGCTGGTGTTTCTGTTACGAGTTCTCAATAAAGAAAGGGCCACTATGAATTAGGTTTAAAAATTTAGAAAAACAATTGTCCGACTGTGAGCTATAGAAAAACTTGGACCTGAAAAGAAATGATCCAATCTAATCCTTATGGCTGTACCAATAAGATAGAACAAATGCAAAAACCGGGGATTGAATCATGGGCCTTTGGCCTTTGAGCCAAAACATGTTTTTCATTTAGTTAATACTTTTTTGAAGCCCAAAAGCCATACAGGAATATGTGCCATCTGTCTGTGTGTATCTATCCATACATCCTCATACAGTACAAATGAATTTAAAAAACACAAAATTCTAAATGGGAACTGCTGAAAATTTTGATTGGCGAAACACTTTTTTTGTACTGATACAAGGTGGCTTGTACCTAATTAAATGGTGCCGTAAATTGTCCACTGACAAATTCAACAAATTCAAAACCACTTGTGAGTGACTTGGAAAGCCACCACATCATGGACTGTTGCTATATGCATTCACATCCTATCTCCTATCTCAAGCACAACTAGACTTGACAAAGGTTGATTTGTTTATTACTTATACCTAGTATTAAAGTTTCATGACGAGAACAAGTTTTTCAGGAGAATTTCAGGAAATCTGATATCGGTGTGTAAAGCCAAGGTGTATTCTATGAAGGCATGTCTTCTATGACAATATGTACATGTTATAGTTGTTATAGTTATCTAGGGAACAACATGTCAGATACATTGTAACATGACTTTTCATTCTTCCTTCTCAGTGATGATGGTGAACCCATAGGAAGATCA